>NW_008356318.1:1011456-1015600 GCF_000622305.1 Nannospalax galili
TTGAAATACAGAGGTTTGGAAGCATACATTACATCTTTCATCATTTCATATTTATTTAAGCAAATATAACAGCACTATTAGTTTATTTTCAACATATAAATCTTTTGAATATTTTATTAACCTACATAATTTTGTCAAGAATATACATAAATAAGATATACAAATAATTTTTTGGCCTTGAACACTAAATTGTGCGATTGCATTGCTCTCTTTTATTTTGTTGCTATGTTTTACTTATTATCTGTTCAGTAAGCAGTGGGTCTTCATAAATATGATCTCATTTGTATTTCACATCAAGTACTAGATATGAAGAAAAAAGATAACATCATTCAGCCTACAAGGTGTAATTTTGAAACATCTAACAAAAATGTAAATCCATCAACTCCTCAAATATTTCTTTTGTCTAACAGGATGCAGTTATGCTCCCCAGAGTAAAAAAGTGATATTGACTATGTTTTAGAAATCCAAACAAGGAAAGTCATGCTGTCACAATGAAGAGACCCTAACTTTTTAAAAATTATTTATTTAATAGTCACATGACTAGAAAAAGCATTTTGTTACAGCATTAACATATTCAATAACAATTTCCAGAGCAAAGATGCATCTCTTTCAAAATTGGCTGTAAATTTTTTAGGTTCACAATTGAATTAATACAGTTATACAATGTTTAACTCAGTATAAACCCTATAAGACAGAAAATTGAATAAGGTTTTAATGTTCAAAAAAGATCTCCATTTCATTTTGAAATACACTGTTTCATACGGAAAATACATTTTAATGCTACTAATGCTTAGATGTTTGCATATGTGAATCTAATATCTATGTATATGATTATTATTAGTTATAGTTGGTTACTTTCTGACATCCTTGACACCTGAGCAAGGATATAAAGTCATCAGGTAGATTTCAGTGCTAATGTTTTTCACCTCTACTAATTAACAATAGGCGAAATTTTATGTTTCTGCCTAAAATATAACTCATTTTCTTTATTTGTTGATTTTTTTGTGTGTATTTCATACAGAACATCCCAAGAAATCTTATTCATCTATAAACCCACATCCCAAACGGCACCCTCCCATAGCCCGCGTCCCCCCCTGGATCCCATATACTTTGTCATCCCTGTTACTGTCCACTGTATTGTTGGCACCCCCAGCCATTCCCCAGTGCTTGTCCAGCTGCTGAATATAGTCAGCCTATCTAGAGTTCCTTATTTTAGGTAGATCAAGTCTTCCTCATCTAGCAGCAATCAGTTGCCAACATTCCTTTAGATAAGACTGGGTACTGCTGTTCATTTTCCCTGTTCTATGCTGGATTACTGTCTGGGAGTCTCTTGGGCCACCCTGGCCAACAACTCAAAGGAAGGTATTGCCTGTCTGCCATTGTTTGTTGTTATATAGCTTTTAGATATACACATGGACTCTTAAAAAATTATGTTGACCTCGTTAATCTTTGGTTATACTTTCATTTTGGGTGTTTAAGACCATACAGTGGGCCCAGATAAACCAATTTATTTTTACTCTTAAGGCCATTTGAAGATCTATTCCTCAGGGGTCACATGGGCTTTGGAGGAGCCCCTGGCTCCTTTCTTTTACCAGTTCCATCTATGTGAAGATAAGTCAAAGGTCCTGCTCAACCACGGCTGGCTTCACTTGGAAGCATAGAGGAAATGTTTCTTCTGTGCTAACCCTTCACTTTGTAGACTGGACACTAGTTCAAGTCTATTTGGTGGGGTCTCCATGGCCTCCTTGATCAAGAGGACAGGCGACTCACCAGCGTTACAGGACATATTGAATGATGTTCATAGTCCCCTGGAACTTAGTCGACCTAAGAAGGCAAGGAGCAAAAACTGTCCTTCATGTCCCTCTGACCAAATTAGTGTAGCCCTCAAAGTATGGCTGTTAAACATCCAAGATGGTAGTCGCACCAGCCTGGTACTTTTAATTACCATGAGGTATGTAGATAAAGCTTGGGCAAAGACCAAACATTCTCAGATAAACATTGCTTAGACGTATATTATATTCCTTGAGCTAACTGTATGTATAATTTGTCAATAGGTTGTTTGATTAATATGATTCCCTCTCCTTTTATTTTTTTTAAAAGTAGCTAGGTGTTATCTATCTCTTGCATTGTCTAACATTTCCACCATTGTTTCCCTATTTAAAGTGTCTCAATTTTTCCCATTTCATCCCTTAATGATATCCTTCTCCTATGGTCCCACCTCTCTTCAGCTCCTTCTTTCCCTTTATCCCCAAGTTCCCTTCCTCCCCCCTCCCCTTAAAATAACCCCATTTTTACCCATAGCTCCCTTCTTAACACCTGTTTCCTACTGTTCTTCTCTTTCAGATTCTTTCTTTTCTTCTATCTCCCCAGTAGGTTTTCCTTATCTTGGTTCCTGTAGTTATGTCTGGATACATACTCACTTATAAGGATTTGGTGCTAGAATCCACATATGAGGGAGACCATCTGCCATTTTTTTTGGTTGTTGCTGTTTTTTTCTGCGTATGTGGTACTTCACTTAGTATAACAGTTTCTAGTCCCATCCATTTATCTGAAAATATCATGATTTCATCTTTCTTGACTGCTGAGTAAAACTCCGTTGTGTAAATGTACCACATTATCATTATCCACTCATCAGATGAGGGACATGTAGGTTGCTTCCATCTATTATTTATTGCAAAAAGAGCAGCAATGAACATGGATGTATAAGTGTCTCTGCAATAAGATGAGTTCTTGGTATAACTGGGTCAAATGTTATGTTCATTTGTAGTTTTTTAAGGGTTCTCCATACTGCTTTTCATAGGGGTTGAACAAGTTTTCAGCACCACCAGCAGTGGATGGGTATTCCCCTTTCCCCACGTCCTCACCAACATTTGGTATCATTTGTTCTCTTGATCTTAGCCAGTCTGACTGGAATAAGATGAAATCTTAAAGTACTTTTAATTTGCATTTCCCTAATTACTAACAATGTTGAACACCTTTTAAGATGCTTCTTAGCCATCATTATTTCTTCTTTTGAGTTCTCTCTGTTCAGCTCCTATCCCATCATTTAATTGGGTTACTTCCTTTATTGGTTCTTTATTTTTTGAGTTCTTTATATATTCTGGATCATAAACCTCTGTCAGATGTATCACTGTTGAAGATTTTCTCCCACTCTGTGGGTTTTCTCTTCACTTTCATGGTTGCGTCTTCTGATATACAGAAGTTTTTTAGTTTAATGAGGTCCCATTTGTTGATTTTCACCCTTATTTCCTGAGCAATTGATGTCTGGTTTAGAAAATTCTTTCGTACACCTATATCTTGTAGGTTATTTCCAGTGTTTTCTTTTAACAGTTTCAGAGTTTCAAGCTTCACATTAAGGTCTTTGATCCATTTGGAATCGAGTTTTGTGCAAGGTGAAAGATAGAGGTTTAGTTTCATTCTTCTACAGGTGGAGATCCAGTTTTGCCAGCACCATTTGCTGAAAATGTCTTTCCTCCAGTTAATGTTCCTGCCCTTCTGCCAAATATCAGGAGGCTGAAATTGCATGTACTCATATTTGGGTCTTCAATTTTGTTCCATTGATCTATGGGCCTATTATTGTGGCAGTGCCATGTTGTTTATGTGACTATAGCCCTGTAATACAGTTTAAAATCTGGTATAGTATCCCCCCCAGCATTGCTCTTAGTGCTTGAGGTTGTTTTGGCTATCTGACGGTTTGTGCTTCATATGAATCTCAGGGCGTTTTATTTCCAATTCTGTGAAGAATGCCACAGGGACTTTAATTGGCATTTCATTGAATCTATAAATGGCTTTTGGTAGGATGGTCATTTTCACAATATTAATTCTTCCAATCCATGAGCATGGAAGGTCCTTCCATCTTCTGATGTCTTCCTCAATCTCTTCCTTTAAAGATTTAAAATTTTCATTGTAGAGGTCTTTAATATCTTTGGTCAGGTTTATTCTGAAATGTTTTATTTTTTTGCAGCTATTATGAAGGGGAGTGTTTCCATGTGCTCTTTCTCTGATTGCTTATTATTGGTATATAGAAAGGCTACAGACTTTTGTAGATTAATTTTGCAACCTGCCACTTTACTGAACATATTAATAATTTCTAGGAGTTTTCTGTTGGAATTTTCCATGTCTCCTTACATACAATATCATATCA
>NW_008356318.1:1015659-1055329 GCF_000622305.1 Nannospalax galili
GTCCAATTCCCTCTAGGACTTTGAACATAAATGCATGTTGAATTTTTTCAAAGGCCTTTTCTGCATTTATTGAGATGACCATGTGGTTCTTGTCTTTGAGCCCATATATATGATTTATGACACTTATTGACTTATGTATATTGAACCATCCCTGCATCTCTGGGATAAAGCCAACTTGATCATGGTGGATGATCCTTTTGATGTGTGTCTGTATGCGGTTTGCAAGTATTTTATTGAGAATTTTTGCATCTATGTTCATTAAGCATATGGGTCTATAGTTTTCTTTTTTGGTTGTATCTTTACCTGCCTTTGGAATTAGGGTGATGTTGGCTTCATAGAAGGAATTTGGTAGTTCTCCCTCCATTTCTATCTTTTTGAATGAATTGAGTATTATTGGGTGTAGATCTCCTTTAATGTCTGATAGAATTCTGCTGTAAATCCATCTGGTCCTGGGCTTTTTTTAGTCGGGAGGTTTTATATTACTGTTTCCATTTCTTTTTATGTTATGGGTCTATTTAAGGTGTTAATCTTTTCTTGGTTTAGTTTTGGTGGTTCCCATGCCTTTAGATAGCCATCCATTTCTTTTAGGTTTTCAAATTTAGTAGCATATAGGTTTTTTTAAAGTATTCCCTTATAATGTTCTGTATCTTTCTGGTGTCTGTTGTGATGTTTCCCCTTTCATCTCAGATTTTGTTGATTTGGAGGTGCTCTTTCTTTCTTTTGTTTAACTGGGCTAGTGGTCTGTCAATCTTGTTTATCTTTTCAAAGAAACAGCTCTTGGATTCTTTGATTCTTTTTATTATTTTCTTTGTTTCAATTTCATTAATTTCTGCCTTGATTTTTGTTACTTCTTTTCTGCTGAGTTTGGGTTTCATTTGTTGTTGCTTTTCAAGTGTCTTGAGTTGCAGTGTTAAGTCATTTATTTGCGTTCTTTCTGATTTTTTGATGTGGGCACTTAGAGCTATACACTTCCCTCTAAGGTAGCTTTCTGCGTGTCCCAGGGGTTTTGTTGTGTTGTATTGTCCTTTTCATTTAGTTCCAGGAATAATTTTATTTTTTATTAATTTCTCTTTTGGCCCATTCATCTTTTAGGAGTGTGTTGTTTAATCTCCATGTGTTCATGTGGTGGTTAGTGTTTCTTCCGGTGTTGATTATAAGCTTTATTGCATTGTGGTCTGATAGAATGCATGGAATTATTTCAATTTTTTTGTATTTGTTGAGGTTTGTTTTGTGTATCAGTATATGGTCGATTGTGGAGAGGGTTCCACGGGGTGCTGAGTAGAAAGTATGTTCTTTGGTGCTTGGGTGGAATACACAGTAGATGTCTGTTAAGTCCTTTTAATATATGGTATTGTTTAATTCAGATGTCTCTCTGTTAACTCTCTGCCCTGTTTACCTATCTAATGGAGACAGTGGGGTATTGAAGTCCCCTACTGTTAATGAGTTGGAATTAATCTGGGTCTTAAAGTTCTGTAGTATTGTTTTTATGAAGTTGGATGCACCAGAGTTTGAAGAATATATGTTCATGATTGTAATATCTTCTTGATTTATTTTTCCTTTGAGCAGAATCAAGTGGCCCTCTTTATCTCTTCTGATTAGTTTTAATTTAAAGTCTATTTTTTCATTTATTAGAATTGCTATGCCTGCATTTTCCTTAGTAGCATTTGCTTCATATATTATTTTCCATCCTTTCACATTAAGATAATGTCTGCTCTTGAAAATGAGATGAGTTTCTTGCAGACAACAAAAAGATGGGTTTTGTTTCTTAATCCATTCAACTAGCCTGTATCTTTTCACTGGGTAGTTCAGTCCATTGATATTTAAGTTATTAAGTAAAGATGTGTATTGATTCCTGTCATTTTTATTTCTGTTCACATTCTTGGTGTAGCTGTGTATTTCCATAGTTATACCTTCATTAAGTTTCTTTCTATAACCCCTTGGGTATAGTCGTTCCTTTCTTCAGCTTTTTGTATTGCTTCAAGACTCTCTGATGGGCTTTCCCTTCATCTTTCTATAACCCCTTGGGTATAGTTGTTCCTTTCTTCAGTTCTTTGTATTGCTTCAAGAATTCTCTGAAGGTCTGGCTTTGTGTACATGAATTCTTTCAGGCTATTTATGTCATGGAAGATTTTTCTTTCCCCTTCAACTCTAATAGACATTTTGGCTGGATATAGTAACCTGAATTGGCATCTGTGGTCATTCAACACTGGGAATACTTTGGTCCAGGCTCTTCTGGCATTCATAGTTTGCATTGAAAATTCAGCTGTGCTCCTAATGTGTTTTCCATGATGTGTGACTTGTTGTTTCTCTTTTGCAGATTTCAGAATTTTCTCTTTGTTTTGTGCATGTAGTGTTTTTACTACGATGTGCCATGGAGAGTTTCTTTTCTGGTCATGTCTATTTGGTGTTCTATATGCTTCTTGTATTTTATGGGTATGTCTTTCTTTAATTTTGGGAAATTTTATTCTACAATCCTGTTGAAAATCTGGTCCATAACATTATCCTGAGATTCTTCTCCTTTCTGTATGCTATGATTCATAATTTTGGTCTTTTTATGGTGTCAAACAATTCTGCATATTCCATTCTTGTATTTTCTTAAATTTTTCATAATCTTTGCTTGAGTGGTCTAATTCATCCACTTTATCTTCCTGTCTTGATATTCTGTTTTCCATTTCATTCATCCTATTGGTGAGGCTTTCTCCTCATTTGTACTTGTACATGTTGATTTCTTTTGTAGTTTCTGATTCTTACTTGAGACTCAAGCCTTTTTTTGTTGATTTTAGGTCTGCTTCTTTTTGTAAACTTTATTTGCCTTTGTCGTTTACTTGTGCATGAAAAGCTGTTTGGTCTAGACTTCAGGTTCTCTCTTTTGATTTTATATTGGAGTGGACAAATTGCTTCCACCTTGTTGCTCCGGAGTTCCCCCACAGACCCTAGTTAAATGGGGATGAGATGGTCTCAGGCTTTCTCATAAGGTCTGGATCTTTCCAGGAAAGATGTTGGCCTCAGGAATTTGAGGACTGGGCTGGGTTGGGAGAAGGGCCCAAGAAAGATCCTGGCCCCAGGAAGCTGGTAGCTGTGCTACCCAGAAATGCAAAGGGAGGTGGGGTGTGAACAGGCCCAGAGGGCTCCTAGTCCTACAGGGAAAAATTAGGTTGGTTTGGTGCAAAGGATCTGGGCCAAGAGGTTGGTCCAGGGATCTGGGGTTCCAAGACAAGAAATGGGCCTGTACCCAGGCTAGGAGAAGAGATGAGTTATGGGAGCTGGGAGTGTTAATGAAGCTGGGGGAGTCAAGGCATGGTGGGCACTGCTAAACTTACCCAGGTGTGGGAGACAGGCTTGAGCTTAGGGTGAAAGTCTGTTGACAGCCATGCAGCAGGCCCGAGGCAATGGCCCAACCGCTGGAGCCACAAGAAACGCCTTGTGACATTTGCTCCCATTGGCAGATCATGAGAATGAGGCCCAGAGCTCGCCACTCCCTAATCACTACCCTTGGATTTTCAAATTGCAACACTTAGATATAGCAACAGTCAGGGTCATGTGGTTTCCAGGAATCCAGGCTCTGTAATCTGAAACCCATTATGTTAATGATGCATCCTACCCGCTATTCTGTGATAGGACATTAAGTCTGTTATGCTAATAGGATGCTAAACCTGTTATGCTAATAAGGTATCCTACTTGCTGTACTGTGATTGGACTACTACCTCTATATAAGCTTGTGCCTTCTTGCAATAAAGCAGATCTGTGTCACTGAACTTGGTCTCCTGTGTCTGAATGTGGCACCGCTGACACAGTCTCCTCACCAGCCCTGGGATCTGGGACCGGGCAGAAGCAGCAACAATCAGAGGCAGTGACAAGTGAGCAGAAGAGCTGCCTCAGCCCAGGGCAAGCAGAGGAGCAGCCTTGTCGCCTGTGAGAATGAAGGAGCGACATCCATGAAAACAGAGGAGCAGCCACCACTGGCAGTGACCACACCCAGGAAAGATGCTGACACTAGGAACCTGGTGGCTGAACCACCCAGGGATGCAGAGGGAGGTTGGGGTGGGAATAGGACCAGAGGGCTCCTGGGTACTACAGGGAGGAATTGGTTTGGTCTGGATGCAAAGGATCAGGAAGCAGTGGGGATTCTGGGCCAAGAGGTTAGTCAAGGGGTCTGGGATGCCAAGACAAGAAATGGGCCAGTACCCGGGCTAGGAGGAGAGATGGGGTAGGGGATCTGGGAGAGTGAATGAGGCTTAGGAGAGTCAAGGCATGGTGGGTGCTGCCAAACTTGCCTATTCAAATAAGAGGTGCCAAAGTCAATTTCTTAGGCAAAAATATTTTTTAAATAACAGATTAAGAATATGTTTTCCTTCTAAATTCATAAACTTAGCCAGAAAAATGAGATTTTTAGAATGTTGACTACAAAACAATAAATAATAAACAAGCATTTAATATTTAAAACTCTCTGAACAGTTTCATTCATTGCTGTTCTCTATAAAACAAAAATCTCCTTCTCTTACCCCCAGTTATAAGCAATGTGATAAAAGTAAAACTCAGGAGTTGTAAGTGATTGGCAATAAAGCATTTTTGAAATAATGAGATTGTTGGTGATGCAACATTGCTAGATGAAATGGGTGACTGTATGGTCACCCTCTACATGCTACTTCAAGCAAAGTGGAAAATATAAAATTATGCTCTGCCATGGATATACACTTATTTATTTTTCTGTGTATATGAGTGTATTGCTTGCATTCCTGCCATGTAATGTCTACAGAGTCCAGAAGAGACCATCAAATTACCCAGGAACTTGAATAAAAAATGATTGTTAGCCACCATGTGGATTCTGGGAATAGAACCCAGGTCCTCTACAAAAGCAGCCAGTGCTCTTAACCACTTAGCCACCTCTCCAATTGTCAGGAGTTTATATGACTTTTTTTTTGTTGTTGTTATCAGTTGGTAAACGTGGGAGTTATTGGGAGTAAGTTTTTTTGACACTGATGTCAAAACACAGCACTAATGAAAATGTGGAATGCATAGACTTTTTTTAGCATAGCAAACTGGAAATCTTTAGTTATAATTATCTCATTGTGAGATGCTTTGCATATTTACCAGTCTAGTATGATGCTAAGGCAATGAAGTCATTAAGGCCTTTAAAGATAAACTTTTAATGTCAAAATCCTCACTGCATTTCACTGATAGAATACCTGCGAGTATAAGCTTCCCTCTGGAGACGGGCTCTTCAGTTTAGGAGAATTTAAGATTATGAGTATGCATGACACAAATTCCAAATAAAAGAGTATAGCTATCAATTAAATATAAAAAGTGTGTTTTCTTTCTTTGGATTTTACTAAAAGTAGAACTTATAACAAATACTATTTTAGAAGTATTCCACTGGGGTGGGCTAAAGCACAAAGAAATGAAACAGGGTAAAGGGATTGAGGGAAAGTGAATACAATACATGTAATAAATTTATCCACTATTACAGATGGCTGGTTTTGATCCAACAGGACTTTCTGAAAAGCTTTATGAAATGAACTTTAGAACTGTCAGTGCACAGGACAGAAGTACTAAGCACTTGTGTTTTGACTCTTATATGAGTTCTTTTCTTGTTGATGAGACAAAATATCTGAAAGAAGAACTTTAGGAAGGAAATGTTTATCTTGGCTCACAGACTGAGGGTACAGTTCATCATGGTGGGGAAAGTGTGGCAGAAAAAGCACGAGGCAGCCAGTCACGTTGCATCTACAGTCAGGAAACAGAAAGCCACACATTCTGACACAGAGCTTGCTATCTCCTTTGTGTTCAACCTGAGACCACAGTCTGCAGAATGGTGCTCCCCATTTAGGATAGGTTTTCCTATCTCAGTAAACCCAGTTAACTCAGAAACTTCCTAACAGACATGCTTAGAGGTTTGTTCCTTAGATTCAGATTTGGTCGAGTTGACCATCACTGCTCAAATTTGTTTATTGGATCAGTGCATCCTGGAAGATTTCACCAATCTTATAAGTTGCTTTTTCTGTATTTAACCCTTTCATAAACTATATTGCTTTTCTAATTAAGAGAGCTGGTTTTAGGTAATATAAAAATACTCAGTTTCACTGTCATTATCCATTGCCACATATCCAAGATATACCTTTTTGAATGAAGTAATATTATACATATACAGGATACAAGGCCCAAATCCAGTCATGCTGCCAGTCCTCTAGTCATAGTACTAGTAAAGGCACTGTAGTCACAGGAGGCCGACCTGTATCCACAAAAGGTGTCAATTTGGATAACAGCACATTACTATCCCATTGGTGGTATAAATCATGTGAGATAATCAATTGACTGGCTGTTGCATACAGGTTGCTATTAGCAGTGGCTAGATTTTACTTAAGGAGAGGAAGGTTATCATATTGTGTCTGTACATAGCAACTATCACTGACAGATGGCCATTCTGAAGCTAGAAGTTGGATGACATCCATAGGTCAGATTATTCTGTCTATGCAATCAGTTCTGCTTCTGATGCAGAAACTCTCTCTTAAGCACTAAGCACAGTATGCAAATCTATTCTTTCATTCATTTTTACTCGGAATATTTGTGTACTTTTTTAAAAACAATTTTTATTCAAGTTTTACAATTTTCATATAATATTTTTTATCATATTTAGAGTCCCTCCCCTATCCTCACCCTTCTTATAGCTCCCGCTCTTGGATTACATGCACTCTATCATATACGTTAAAGCCTATGGAGCCAAGTTTGTGTCCTCAAATGTTCTGTGGTGTGAGTTCATCCACTGGAGCCTGGCTAACCTATGTAGTGTCACATCCTTAAAAGAAACCCCAACTCTCCCTCTCCTAGTAGTTATCAGTTGCCAATCATTTCCTCGGCTGAGGCTAGGGCTTCTTACCAATTCTCCACCTTCTGTGCTTGGATTTTTGTCTAACTTGAGCTTGCATGGGTCTTGTACACACTGTCAACATTGCTATCGTCAGTTCATATGAGTAACTTCCCAGCAGTCTAGAAAACTCTGTTTCCTTGTGGTCACTCAGCATCTTTGACTCTTGCAACCTTTCTACTCCCTCTTCTGCAGTGGTCCCTGAGCCTGGTGTGGTAGAGGTTTGATATTGAGTCTCCTAGACTTCAATGTCTCTAATCAACCAGTTATTGACATTTCTTAGAAGTCCCTGAAAGTCTGTGTTTTAGACTGCTTACCCTTTGATAAAGAGTGGAAAGGGAAAGCTAAATGTAAACTCAGTCACTTGGAGCATTGCCCTTCACCATCATTCCTTAGGGTCACATCGATAGGGCTGTTGTGCTGCAGCATTCATTTATAAGTAGCATCAAATATATTATCCTGACCTCATCACATCTGAAGTTTTTGAACTTAAGAAATCCATTAAGATCTATTAGATGGTGGGGAGACCTTCCGTGTAAAAGAAATTGTGACATTGGATTTCTTTTTCAGACAGGGTCTCCCTGTAGCCACAGACAGCTAGCCTGAAACTCACTTTTCATACTGGACAGGCTTTAATCTCGGGGAGATCCTCCTATCTCTGCTTCCTGATTGCTGGAATTAAAGGTATATGATGAAATTGTGACATTGGAATCTGTGGAGTGTGATTTTATAATTAATTTGCTTCTTGGATTCTATCTAGGCCTGATCCAAAATGTTCCATTTACACTGTATGTTGGATTTTAGCAGCATCTTACCAATCATCTAATTTTTTGGTTTCATAATAACCAAGTTCATCATAGATAATTCTACTCAGATTCAGATGGCACCCAACACACAAAATCTATTAAGTAGGAAGTTAGGATCTGGTGTGTGTGTGTGGGGGGGTGTACATGGGTGTGCTTATGAGCACCCATGTATGTCTTGTGTTTTTTTTAAATATTTTATTTATTTCTATTTTATGTGTATGAGTGTATGAGTGTGGATGTGGGCATGCATGTGCCACAGTTCCTGTGTAGAGGTCAGAAGACAGCTTGTAGGAGTTGGTTCTCTCCTTCTACCATAAAGGTCCTATGGATCAAACTCAGGTTGTGCCTGAATGTATACAAGGGTACCCATGTCGTGCAATGCCGGCAGAGATCAGAAGAGGGCATTGGTTCCCCTCAAACTGGAGTTATGGATGGTGTTAACCACCATGTGGGTGCTGGGATGCGAGCCCAGCTCTTCTGCAAGAACAGCCAGTGCTTTTAATCACTGAGCCATCTCTCAAGACCTGTTTTATGGTTTTAATTTATATTCTATTATACATTTTTCTTTGCTTTCCTAATGACAGTAATTTTCTATTGCAGAAATCATAGTTTCCCCCTAAACCCAGAGGTGTCTTCTGGAACTTATCTACCACACACATAGACCTTTTGCATCTCTTTAAAAGATTTGGCCTCCTTGTAGATCCATCTGGCCTGGGATTCGCTATATAGACCAGGCTGGCCTCAGTCTCCCAGGGATCCACCTGTCTATCTTCCAAGTACTGTGATTAAAAGTGTGTACCACCATACCTGGTCAGTAATATATCTTTTAATACTAGTTATTCTGCAACATTGTATCCTGAGTGACTGAGCATTCTGCAACAACTTGGAGCTGCTAGAAAGATCTCTTCTGTGGGATCCATTCAGAACCAGCATCCTTTCAACCCGATCAATAAGTTGAATATAGTAATATTACTAAGTGTCACATAAAATTCTTTTAGAATGTGAAGGGGTTATGATATATAGGCAGTCTCCAAGAGGGCCACATGCTCCCCTCTTCCTGATTTTCATATTCGTGTCCTCTGACAAAGAATAAAGGCAACCAGTATAAACACTGCCAAAAATTTGCCATGAAACTTACAAGGTAAGGCCTTAAATGGCATGCAGCTTCTAATTCACCCTGTCTTGGTTCACTCATTCTTGAGAATCTAGGCATGATGTCATGAGGATATTCAAGCAGCATTTTAGAAAGCAACTGAGACCTTCTGCTAACAACCACATGACTGATCATGATCTCCTTAAAAGCATAAACCTCAGCATGAGTTTAGCTTCCAGATGACAACATTCCTGGCCCATGTCTTGACCACTGTCTCCAGGTTACCCTGCATCAAACCATCCAGCTAAGCTCACCCAGCATTTCTGACAGAAATCAACCACGAGTTAATGCCTCACACCTATGTGCCGCTCAACTTTGATGTTTAAATCATTATACAATACTATAATTAATATTAAGATATAATATCTACAAGAAATGTGTTCCCATCGTCAAAAACATAAAATATGAGAGTGCCTTGGAACTACACAGTGAGAAGAATGTGTAAGGACGTTGAAAGTGACAACAGGAAAGGAGCTTTGAAAAGACAATTAGAATCCACCTGATACCCCTAAAGGTGGCTTCCGGCCAGTCAGAACTCAAAAGAAGAAAGGGAAATGTTACTCAGATCTTGAAGAATAAGTGCTGCAGTGGGATAAATTTTGTGTGAACTTACTTATCTGAACTACCTAGAATTCACAGAAACAGAAAGCAAAACGGAGGTTTCTAGAAGGTAAGAGAGGGCAAAGAGATGGAATTACTGGCTGATGGGTATAAAACTTCAATTTGGAATGATAAAACAATTCTGAAGATGGATAGTGGCGATGGTGATGCAGTAACATTAATTGCAGTTAGTACTTCATAATTTTTCACTCAAATATGATTAAAATGATAAATATGGTTCCACATACATATTATACATACTTTAGTTATATGTACATGTAACTGAAACAAGCACTTGGCTTCCATTTACATTCATATTTATGCTCCTTTACAATCTAGAGAACATTTATTGACAGAACAACATATTCATAAATTTCTAGGGAGTTATTGCCATATTCAAGGCCTCCCTTAGGGAAATTTTAAGTTCTTTAAACCTAAAGACAATTTATTTGGGACCTTCAAGCAAAAGGAAAGGGACAATTGTAGATTTAATAGACTTTTCACTGTCTTGTTAAACACAGAGAGGGTGAACAGCTCAGATATGCCTCCGTTATGATCTTACTTCTAGTGTCCAGTATATTAAATAGGTAGTCATTAGAAATAATATGTTCTAAATTCATCTTCTGATGGTGTTCCAATGGTAATTGCTCATCTGAAGAACTTTAATACTGTTTTAACCAGTGACTTAAGTTGTAGAGCCGATCTCTACGGAATAGAACATAAAAAATAAAATGGAGAAGACAACCTTTGGACTTTTATAATGTTTTTATTACACACCTAGAAACACATTTTATTACTTAAATTTTCAGGATATTTTACCTCCATATTTGAGTTAGTAAATGTCTACATAGCTGTTACTTTTGATATTTAATCAAACTCATTTATCAGTATATATTAAAATTTTAGAATGTCTTTACAGATAAAAAAAACCACTCCCACAATGCAGGATCAAACTTCCTCTAAAGTTATATAGTAACTAATAAAGTTGATGGGAAAAAGGAAAGTAAATGAATGTCAATCTCTTGGTTTCAGGCATTGAAATAGGACCACCTGCATTAACAGCTGTTGAGAATAAAAACACAGCATCTTCCTAGAGAGCATTCCTTTCATGTAGACAATGACTTTAAGAGACAGTAAAGCCTTCTTTCATGATTAGTTCAATCAATAATCATATGCCTTGTTGTATATTCCTATAATCTCCATATAATTTCTATCCCAAAATATGTGAGTTTTTTTCAGGGGTGTTGGAAAGGACTTTATTAGCTCTGCTGGGAGGACACGTGTAAGGGCTGGTTACTCTGTGTGTTGAGTCTCTTCATGTTGCTGTAATCATGCAAGACAAGGCCAAGACATAGTGGAAAGAGCTGGCTTAGGATGCAAAGTGAATGATTCACTCCCACCAGCAGCGTATAAATCTGATCCACAATATGTTTCACCATAGTGTTGTAGATGTTGCAAAAGAATCACTGTTACAAGTTTTAAGGATAGAAAAATAAATGATTCAACTACCTGAAACAGTAATTTTCAGAATGTTAGCTGGTAGATAAATGAATATCTAAGGTGCATTTATATATTATCTGTATGTGAAATTAACATATCTGAGCCAAATTAATCTTTCCAAATTGCATGTTCAAAGGAAATTAAATATAGGGTTTAGAGTTATAATTTATATCATTAGTGACTTGGAAATAGCTATTAGAACTAACACTAATATTTCTTTGGTAGGTAAAGTCAAGCAAATTGTATAAGATTATGCACTAGCTCAAATTATAAAAGAAAAATAATCAGTAGATTTTGTGTTAAAGATCCAAATACAAATACTTCAATTTCCCAAGGAAATACATTGAGGAATACCAAAACTTTTTCAGGAGGAAACTGAAACTGTAACTCCCTATGTAGGCCAAGGTGGCCTCAGTGTAACAGAGATCCACCTGCCTTCCAGGTGCTGGGATTAAAGATGTACACCATCATGCCTGACTAGATTTAAATTCTTTATTTTTCTTTAATTCTTTTTTCTTCATTATTTTAGTGTTTAAAGCATAAGACATTGATTGAATACACCACTATTTAGTAGCAGAGAGATATTTTTGAACCCAAATTGTTTGAACACAGGTTTCTTTTCTAGGCAATTTGTTCATTACCATTTCCTCCAGGAAGTACTCTTCTCAATGTCCCAAGCCCAGAGTTTCTAGGCTGTCAGCCCTGATCAAGGTTCACTCACAAAAGAAGAAGCCTATTCTCTCAACAAGCGCAGTAGCAGAATTGGCTGAAGTACAGTTAAAACTATATTTTTCCCCAAACCCCCAGCACAGGTAATCTAAGATAAGGACCAAAAAATTTAAGGGCATTAACCTTACTGTTTGCTTCTCAAATAAGTAAGTATGGGACTAGAGAGATGGCTCAGCAGTTAAGAGCATTGGATGTTTTTGCAAAGAGCCCCATTTGCCAGCTAACAACCCTTGGAGACCCAGTTTCAGGGGATCAAACAACCTCAGGTATCGCACAACATGGGTGTACTTACATACATGCAGGCAACACACTCATACATATAAAATAAAAATAATACATAGAGGGGCTGGAGAGATGGTTCAGCTGTTAAGAGCACTGACTGCTCTTGCAGAGGACCTGGGTTCGGTTCCCAGCACCCACATGGCAGCTATGAACCATCCTTAACTCCAGTTCCAGGGGAATGCAAAACCTTCTTCTGACCTCTGCGGCATTGCAGGACACGGGTGCACTCATATACATGCAAGCAATACACTCATACACATAAAATTTTTTAAAAAAGAACATTGATTGCCCTTGCAGAGGACCTGGGTTTGATCCCCAGCACCTATATGATGACTGACAGCCATCTGTAACTCCAGTAAAATGCAATGAAATTGATTTTCTTTTCTCCATTATGTTGAATGAATAGTCTATTGAATGGCACTGTGTCAAAATGACTCACTATCAAAGGACATTAGAAGCAGCATACAGTGAGTAGATGTAGAACCAGAATAAAAGGAATCCTGGGTAGGAACAAAATGTTAATAGTTACTTCCTCCACAAAGCAGAGTTTGTGAAAATTAATAACCTGAATTTGAGGACGTAGAATTATAAAAATAACTTCTGGGACTTTAATAATAAAATATAATTTTAAGTACTTCTTAAGAATTACTTGTTTTTAAAATCATAATTTCAGTTAGAATATGTCATGCATAAAAACGTTTTGAGTTAAGTTATGCAACACACAATCATAACTGGATTTGAGGAATGTTGGATATCCTAATTCAGATGAAAAGATGTGCTCTGAACCAATAATGTCAAATAATCATTTAATCTTAAAAGAAATGTCACACAAAAAAACAGTGTTGAAGTCACATGTAATTCTGTTAATTGATCTTTCATAACTTTGGATAATGCATTTCATCTTTAGCACAATTTCTTTTTGCCTAAAGTCATAAGATCTTATTGAAAATTAGGAAGTCAGGAATCAGCATCAATTTTCTGATTATTGCTTTGATGCATATTTGTTCTAGGTTTGGGCTTAAATTTCTTTTTGAATAATATATTTCCAAGGGGGGGAAATTCCATTAAATAACCATAATATGAATCTCATACTTGTATCCCAATATCTACTTCAGGAAACGTAATTGGTCTTTTGAAGATACTTGTCAGTGTATCATCTCTTTACTTGATTAAGAATCACAGTAAGCTATTACATGCGATGGTCCTGTTATGTTTTGTAGGAGTCATTTGCTACCTCTGGTTCTTACTGTCTTTCTGCTTCTCCTCCTCTTTGATGATTCCTGAAAATTGAAAGGAATAAATGTAATATAGATGTTCCACTTACAGCTGAGCACTCCTGGAAAGTTGCCCACGTGCCAGTCATGACCCTGATCTATGTACATCTGGCAGTGCTAAATATATTTGGTGGCTTAATAAAAAAACAGTATATGTGCTTGGGAAGGAAAAGTGGCTTGTGGGAGAAGTTGGAGAGCAGAAAGTGAAGAATTATATTGTACAATATTCTCTAACAATAAATAAAATATATTTTAGGGGCAGGAGAGATGGCTCAGTGGTTAAGAGCACTGACTGCTCTTGAAGATGACTCAGGTTTGATTCCCAGCAACCACATTGTGGCTAATGAGCATCTGTAATTCCAGTTCGAAGATATCCATCACATTCTTCTGACCTCCATGGGCATTGCATGACATAGGTGGACTTACACACATGCAGGTAATACACTCATACACATAAAAATTAAATATATATGTATTTTAAAGATCAAAGTAAGGTTATATTTTAAGATTATACGATTGGGGATGTAGCTCAGTGCTAGAGCACTTGTTGGGCAGGTAGGTCAGGGTTTTGTGTTTGGTTCCCAGCACCACAAAAATATGAGAAATAAGATGAAACATAGCAGTTGAGATTATCTCTCATTTTTGTATATGGTTTTCAGAAATTTGGTTCCAAAAGATGGGTAGCCTGACAAGCAAGGTAGATGGTCACATGAGAACTAGAAACACTGACAGCAGCACATTCATGAGAATTGTAAACATTAAAATGGAGGGATCATTAGTGAATACTGCAAGCTTTTGTACAAAAGCTCTTGAGAACATCAGAAGTTGAATGCAGGTTCTACAGCTGTTACCAACGCCAGGGAAGGCACCGCAGTGTCCAGACTCTTCAGCTCCTTATTGTCCCGTTCTGATAGGAACCTGTAATGCTGATGAACAGCTCAGAGTGGGACTATATTTCTCAAACTGCACTTAATGTGTTACAAGTTGGACTCCATAAGTCACTAAATCTTAAAATTTAACATTTCTGTTAGAATTTGGGATTCTTAAGGAGCCATTGGACTCTAGTCTCAGTAAGGTGGCAGGCTACAAAATTCTACAAAATCTATAAAAGTCAGTTGCCTTTCTATATACCAATAATAAGCAATCAGAGAAAGAATACTTGGAAACACTCAATTTCACAATAGCCTTAAAAATAGCTTGTAATAAACCTGATCAAGGACATTAATGACCTCTACAATGAAATTTTAAATCTTTAAAGAAAGAGATTGATAAAGGCACCAGAACATGGAGGGATCTTGGGATCTTCCATACTCATGGATTGGAAGATTAATATTGTGAAAATGACCATCCTACTAAAAGCCATTTATAGATTCAATGCAATGCCAATCAAAATCCCCATGACATTCTTCACAAAATTGGGAAAAAAAATCTAAGATTCATATGGAAGTACTAAAGACCCCGGATAGCTAAAACAACCCTGAGCACTAAGAACAATGCTGGGGAGATTATGCTACCAGATTTTAAACTATAGTGCAGAGCTATAGTCATAAAAAACCACATGGTACCGACACAAAAATAGACCCATAGATCAATGAAATAAATTGAAGACCCAAATATGAATACATGCAATTTCAGCCACCTGATATTCGTTCCTTCAAGAACATTCATCAGAGGAAAGACAGCATCTTTAGCAAATGGTGCTGGCAAAACTGGATCTCCACCTGTAGAAGAATGAAACTAAACCTCTATCTTTCATCTTGCACAGAACCTTGCACAGAAGTCATCTCCAAATGGATCAAAGACCTCAATGTGAAGCCTCAAACTCTGAAACTTTTAAAAGAAAACATTGGTAATAACCTACAATATAAAGGTATAGGAAAGGACTTTCTAAACCAAACATCAATTGCTCGGGAAATAAAGTCAGCAAGCAACAAATAGGACCTCATTATACTAAAAAGTTTCTGTACATCAAAAGAAGCAACCAAGAAAGTGAAGTGAAAACCCACAGAGTGGGAGAAAATCTTCATCAGCGATACATCTGACAGATGTTTAATATCCAGAATATATAAAGAACTCAAAAAACAAAAAATTAAGAAAGCAAGTAACTCAATCTAAAGATGGGCTAAGGGTCTGAAGAGAGAATTCTCAAAAGAAGAAATAAAGATGGCTAAGAAGCATCTTAAAATGTGTTCAACCTTGTTAGTAATTAGGGAAATGCAAATTAAAACCACTTTAAGATTTCATTTTACCCCAGTCAGAAAGGCTAAGATCAAGAGAACAAATGATACCAAATATTGGAGAGAATTTAGGGAAAGGGGAATACTCATCTACTGTTGATAGAATTGCAAACCTGTGCAATCCCCATATAAAGCAGTGTGGAGAGCCCATAGAAATATAAAAATGAACCTGCCATTTGATCCAGTTATACCACTCCTTGGCATATATCCAAAGGGCCCATCCTATTGCAGAGACACTTGTACACCCATATTTGTTGCTGCTCTTTTCACAATAGCTAAGAAATGGAAGCAACCTAAGTGCCCCTCAACTGACAAGTGGATAATGAAAATGTAGAACATTTACACAATGGAGTTCTACGCAGGTAAAGAAAGGTGAAATCATGAAATTTGCAGGTAAATTGATAAAACTAGAAACTGTTATAATAAGTAACACAGACTCAGAAAAACAACGTATATTCTCCCTCATATGTGTATCTTAGCACCGAATCATTATAAGTGAGTATTTATCCAGACATAACTACAGGACCCAGGATACTGAAGAGGAACCAAGGGGGTAAAGGAAAAAAAAGAACCTAAGAAAGCATAGTGGGAACCAGGTGTTATTAAGGGAGAAATGGATAAAAATGGAGTTATTTAAATGGGAGGGGAGGGAGGGTTATACAAGGAATCTTGGGGATAAAGGGAAAGAAAGAGCTCAAGAGAGATGGGACCATTATTAACAAGGTATTATCAAGCAAGAAATGGGGGAAAATGGGAGCACTTTAAATGGGGAAACCATAGCGAGAGAGAGAGACAGAGAGAGAAAGAGAGAGAGAGGAGACATAAATAATGCCTATGTAGTTTCAAAAAAAAACAGGGGGAATCATATTAGTCCAACCACCTACTGACAAATGATACATACATTATCTTGACACGAATCCATGCATATAGCTAAAAGCTACATAACAAGAAACAGTGCCAGACAGGAGAAACCTTCCTTTGAGATGTTGGCCAAGGTGGTCCAAGAGAGTCCCAAAATTACTCAGGCTATTGTCATAGCACTTGATTACCTGCCAGAACTTGAGTGTAAGACCCTATTGTTGAAGACAGTGCATACTTCAGAGACAGGATTTGGAGCAACAGAGTTGCAACTGACCTGCATCCACGTCCCCTGAAGGCCAGCTCTCATAGCTTTGGAGAGCACTATGAAGGCACCAAGGGAAAACATCAGTGGATGATCCAACACCAGATTCAATACCAAATAATCACATCAGTGGCCAGCACAGCATATGCCATTGGTGCAGTAGAGGCACTCTTATCTTGGAGGCAATCAACAGCTACCTAATTGGACTAAACACCCACTCAATGGGAAGAAACTCAAGTGTGGTACTGTAAACATAACCTCCTCAACTTTTCTTATAGTGCCATTGAAAGCTGCTCCTGTAGACCAGGCTGCAGCAGTTCTGGTGGCTTTTCATCGCTGACCATGTCCCTCATCTGCATCTTCATTGATGCAGCTTCCTGAGGTGCCATGTGGTCAGTTGCCACTTCTCTTGCCGTGTCCTCCAAAAGGTCTCTGCATATTTTGCATAATGAAGAATGCATTACATTTGGATGATATTGGAGATAAATGCTTAGAAACAGTGTTGTGAAGGAATGAGAAAGAATACATGGCAAATGCCATAAATGTCTCTCGTGCCAATTTCATATTCTCTTGGTGAGAAATAAAATTTATTTCATTCAAAATTACACTCACAACAAACTAAAACCTCCTTAGAGTAATCCATTCCAATGGTTAAAATGTGGGCAGTCAAAACTGGATGCTCTTTGTGTGCTAGAATGTAAGGTCTTAGGATTTATAGTTCACAGATTGTCTCTAGGCTAGATAGGACCCACCAAATGGGCATCAGAAACTATATTTGGGTTACCTAAACTGAGTTTCCTATCATAATTTAAATTACTATCTTTTAGATGTATCCATCTTGACCCCAGATATCAGTTCAAATCACTTTTTAAGAACAAGTTGTCAAACGTACAGAACTTAGTATTTATGACTATCTATTTATTTATCTATCTATCTATCTATCATCTATCATCTATCTATCTATCTATCATCCATCTATCATCTGTCATCTATCTATCTATCTATCATCTATCTATCAGTCATCTATCTCTGCCTATCATCTATCAGTCTATCTACCTAACAACAACTGGTTAAGTGAATATTTATATTTAATTTAGTAAATTTAGTAATTTAGTAGGTGTCATGTGTGTCTAGAATTTTAAGCACACACAAATATTGCTAATCCAGACTCATAATTTTTTCTTCATTTAGTCTTTGATGTTTTTAAATTAGACATCTATCACTACTGGAAAATTTGAGTAGCTTTTGATTCAGAAAAATAAATACTAAGTATTTTTAATCATCTTTTTAAAGAATGCAACAGGGGCTGGAGAGATGGCTCAGCAGTTAAGAACACTGGCTGCTCTTGCAGAGGACTTGGGCTCAATTTCCAGCACCCACATGGTGACTAACAACTGTAGGTAACTCCAGTTTCAGGGGATCCACTGCCCTCTTCTGACCTCCTCAGGCATAGCACAACAGGAGTGCACTTACATACATGGAGACAAGACACTCGTACATATAAAAATAATAAACAAAAATTTTAAAAAACTAATAAAAAAATGTAAAAAAGAGTCAGGCACAGTATTAATGATAACCCTCAGAAGTCCTCCAATCCCACTATTCAGAAGGTTGTATAGCAGTATCTCAACTTCCAGACCAGCCTATGCTACATAGGGAGATCTTATCACATAAAACAAAACAGAGACATATACAAAAGTGGAAAAACTAATGAATAATTATTCACAACAAATTCTGGAGTAACATCTTTGTGACATAACTGATAAAACTGCAACATGCTAAATTTTATATATGTTCTACAGTTATTATAGAGTGGGGACAAAGACATATATTTTTGAAATATAGTCTTATTATTATGCTTTAATTCATAGTTTTTGTCAGACACCTGAAACTAATATTTTATATGTATACATGATAAGAAGAGCTTTGGGGATTCCAGTGAAGAAGCAAAAAATAGGTACATTAAAAGCCTAGAGAAGGGGCTGAAAGATGGCTCAGCGGTTAAGAGCACTGGATGCTCCTGTAGAGGACCTGCGTTCAATTCCCAGCACCCATATGATGGCTAACAACTGTCTGAAACTTCAGTTCCAGGGGATCTGATGCTGTATTGTGACCTCCTTGAGCATTGCAGAACACAAGTGCACACGCACACACACACACACACATACACACACACACACATATATACATACATATATATTATATATATAAATGCAGGCAATACATTCATACACATAAACTAAAAATGAAATCTTTTTTTCAAAAGTCTAGAGAAATACAACATTAGATCCTTATAGGAAACTCAGAGGTCAATGAAAAAAATGGGATTTTAGTTGATAGGCAGGAATGGAAATCATGGAACTTGACTTTGAGTATTTATAACATCATGTAGAGAATTCCACAAAAAGGGAACTTGAACAAAAATGTTACAAATAAACTCTAGAAATGTGATATGGGAACAGGGAAAGGAATTTTGAGTCAGTCATCTGTTGAAAACCTGGAAACCTTACTGTTGATGAATTTCAGATTAATACACAGTATCTTAAAATGCTTTACTATAGGAAAACTTTTCTTAATATTCCATCTTAATGCTTTCCCAGCCTCTTCTCATGTGATATAGTTTCAGGATGACCTCTCATATGATCTATTTTAAATGCTTTGACATGCATTTCCGTTGTGTCCTCAGGTATACTTATCGATTCCTCTAGTAAGATTTAAACTCTTCAAATACAGGCACTTTGCCACATTCCTCATGCAGTTCCCATTGAAGTGTTAGACTGTCAATAAAAATGTATGCAAAATACATTTAATCTGTAATTAATATTATTCAATAATAAATATTTTATGAATTGAAAGAGAAAAATAGAAGATTCTGAATTAAGAGTAATATTGTGACATTCCTGTCATTATACAGATATGAGAAAATAGAGTATCTGGCTGTGCAGGTCAAGGTTATATAACACAGAAAGTGACACTGATGAAAATCAAGTACTAGTTAACATGGCCACAGTGCCAGTATCAATAAGGGACAGCCAATGAGTCCAGTATAACATATGCATTACTTGTAGGATTAATTTGTGAGAAAAATGAATTCACAGGTTAAGGAAACTTGTGCCCAAGATTAATAAATCTCTGAAAGAACCACTCAAAGACCTTAGGCAATTAAAATGTAAAATGACTCCGTCATTTTAGCATAGAGCTACCCACAATAGTTGAGAAAGAAAACTTAGCAAAGATTATTATTTTCTTACTAGCTTATTTCCTTTTCCCAGAGGTTGTTGCCAGAAGGATTTGTGTCTATCATGTATATTTTATTTTAGACTTATTTGTCACTTGCTAATACGCTTCTGACCAGATGACTGCAAGAAGTGATGAAATTCAAATGACTTTTCCTTCACTTTGATAGTGCTAATGGTCGACTCATTATTTCAATGGCTTTTCTTCAGTGTCCCAATGTCTCTCTGAGGGTCTGTTACATTTTCATAATTGCTCCATTCTGAAAGCATCCTGTTTTTTTCCTGTGACAAACACCACCTCTAAGATGTGAAATTCACTGTTCTCAAAGAAATCTCAACTACTTGGAGGGCTCTTTACTTGTTTTCCAAATGTTGAATGTTTTTATCTCTAGATAAGCAGAGTTTCAGAATTTTACGCCATGAAATATTTTGGTCTTACTCATTGGTTTCTTGTAGATTTCACAAAATAAGGAATTATAAAGCAGAGGCTTTTGGTAGGAGAATTCCTTTTTCTCTGCCTTGTTTTTAGCTCCTGGAATATATGGTAATTTTTGCTTCTTTTGAAAAGCAAGGAGCAAGAATAAGATGCACTAACTTAATATATGTGTATATGTATGTATGCATATATATATATATATATATATATGAATCTGAACAGAAATAAAAAATATCTATGTCTAAAAGAATGAGTAAAATAAGGATAGGTGAGATTAGAAAATGATATATTAAAATGACATGATATACTTTTTTTTTTTTGCTTTGTTTTGAGACAGGGTCTTACTATAACCCCAGCTGCTCTGGAATTCTCTATCCAGAATAGACTGGCCTCTACCTCATAGAGATCTGCCTGACTCTGCCTCCAGAGTACTAGGGTTAAAGGCATGAGTCACTAAGACTGACTTCATGACATAATACATCTTGTGTTTTGAGATCCTTGAAATATTAAAAACACAATCCCTTCATTAATTTCTTGCCTTTTCAGTTATTTCCCACTTGTTATTGACTACGTAAACACTTGATCATGAGGACTTAGCTCCCAGTGGTGATTCTTTTGACTCTAATAAGAAATTCACATGCTAAAAAGATACCTGAGAAACCTATATTCACATATAAAGCAGAACTGTGAAATTTCAAGACTCTTACCCAGTTTTATCCTTCTTAAGTCTGTGCTCTGTGCCAAATGAATCTTTTCAGCATGCAAAACCATAGATACCACCTTGTATATTAAAGGTTGAACACTGAAATTTATAATAACTACACTAATAAATGAAACATTTTTATCAGAATAGATATAAACGCAC
Source organism: Nannospalax galili (assembly GCF_000622305.1). Taxonomy (NCBI): domain Eukaryota; kingdom Metazoa; phylum Chordata; class Mammalia; order Rodentia; family Spalacidae; genus Nannospalax; species Nannospalax galili. Next base: position 1,036,763 of record NW_008356318.1, read on the forward strand.
AAGCTTTTAGATATAAATGATTTACACAGAGAATATTAATGTGAAAATTATCATCTTATTTCTCGTTTCAACAAATAAAGAGTGACTAATGACTATCAATCACTGTAGACTCATTGGATGGCTTGTGGAGTTAACAGGAAGGTGGGTCTGCCTCATTCAGTGTGCTACCTATTTGGATGATCAGTTTAAGCAAAGCATACAAAACTCATTATGCACTTACAAGGAAATCAAGAAGTAACAAAATATTTGGGCTATAAGTTAAATGAAATAATGACTTCAAACTTCATGTCTTATTAAAAACCAACCAAGTAAAGATGAGAATTTTAAATTGAAGAAACAACAGGATCTTCCTTGCAGGTTTTATATGAAATCCTGTTTTGATATCACATGAAAAAAAGTGTGATGCCTAAATAAGAACAAGAAAAGAGTTCCAGAAACCTAACAGGATGTTAAAAACATGCATATGTGTATATTTACACACATGCTATACACTTAATCACAGAAACGTGTGCTATGCCAGTAAAATATATGAATAATAAATGACTGCAACTCTTTAATTATGTGTATGCATGTATATCTATGTGTAGGTATGTGCACTAGTGCTGGTGCCCACAGAGGACAGAAAATGGCATCAGATCTCCCTGCAGTTGAAATTCTAGACATTGTGAGGCACTCAACATGTGTGCTGAGAATCAAACTCATATCCTCTGCAAGAACATTAAGTTCTCTTAACCAACGAGCTGTCTCTCCAGCCCGAAGTTGGGAACTCCTGACTAACATTTTTATGAAAAAAGTCAAATCCCTAGTTGAAGCTATATACTATAAAATTATACACAGATTAACCGGGTAAATATAAAATCTAAATGTGATATAACCATAAGAGAGAAAAATATAAGTGAATATGATTTTAAAGAAAAAAACTCAGGACTGGAGAGATGGCTCAGCAGTTAAGAGCATTGGCTGCTCTAGCAGAGGACCTGGGTTTGATTCTCAGTACCCACATGATGGCTAACATCTGTCTGCAACTCCAGTTCCATGGAATTTATCATATTATTCTGAACTCTGTGCACAGTGCATGACATGGGTGCACTTACATGCATGTATACAATATACTCATACACAAAAAAACAATAAAAATAATAACTTTTTTGAAAACTAAAAATTCTGTTTCTGACCTTGCCATATTCACTTATGTTAGAAAGTATTTCCAAGGAAAGAAACTAGAGAAGTTGGAGGACTTTATAAAAATCTGCTGGAAATCCCCAGAGGCACAGTAATGCAGCTAGGGTATGGAGAGCTGAATTCCAGGCATAAATGAAGTGCAGAGTACTGACTGTGGCACTTCTCTCCACTTGGACCCTTGAGCCACTCTTTGCCATTTGACAGTTCTTAAACAGTGACCCAGAGGTGAAGAAGATGAGTGGGATATTTAGCACTATATACAGCCTGGAAGAAAATAAGTGGTCCAGGGTTAACCAGGATGAAGTTACCACAGTGAACAATGTAGGCTGTTGCTTAAGGCTTCCAAAAGACTATCTTTGGGCAAGGGGGAAAATTATCTTTCAATAAAAATTGAAAAAAAGAATCATAATGAATTTTTTAAAATTAAATGTAACATTGACTTGTTTCTATAGGGTCTAAAAACTGTGCCTCTTCTTTGCCTTTTCCTCCATTCTATTCAGTACATTGGTTTTCAGTCCTATTACAAAATCTTCTTATTGCTTCCAGTCCCTGAAATAACCTCATAGGAAAGATTCATTTAAAAATATTAGATTTAGAGAAAGCCAGAATTTAGGCGACAGAACCATCAGGGTTTTCCAAGTCCTCACAGGATAGATGTGTGTTGTTCCTCACTCTTGACAAAATAGAATCCACAGCACGGGGAACAGAGCTCTTAGAGAAGTCTTAGTGCCAGATACCCTGGGGTCTGTGTAGGTGCTCTTGATTCCCACACTCTTTTTTCTTTGGATCACTTGCTAAACTTCTGTAAGCACTGTTTTCTTATTTTTGAATAGAAGACAATAATAGAACTTTTGAGAGGGAATAGGGATGTTGTATGTGTTATATAGATCACACACAACATTATTTTCACTTAAAAGGAAAAGCCTAGAAATAAGAAATCCCATCTTGACATTTAGTTTCTCAGCAGCAAACAACAAAAGGCATTGAACTGTCATGAGCCTGTGTACAGCTACCAGTAAGCATCACTACAGTGTGTTTTGCACACAGAAACATAATGCAGAAGAGACATACTCCTAAAGCATGACATTACCCACCAGCAAAGAGCAGCAGATAGACTCTGAAGTACATGATGATGTTCTTAAAAGGCTTTTCCTCACTTCTGAGCACTGTCCCTTAATACCATTCACTGTGAGCAGAAACATTTCTTTCTTTTACACACCATCTATGGATCACCTTGGGAGTCCCTTATCTCTGTCACATTTTCCATTTTTTCTTATCCTCTCTTTCAGAGGTGTACTGGAATCAATAAGACAGTGTCACTTTCTAATGAGATGGATGCTAATCAAAGAAAAGGGAAAAGGTGACTTAAGTATTAAATTGATTGGTCTGTTACTTGTAGTAGAATTTCACAATGCAGGGCCATCAGCACCAATTCACAGGGAGAGAGAGAGCAGCCTTGAAGGCTTTGTGGTGTCAAGTGGAGTTTACATGGCTGTTCCTTGATGGTATAAGCATGTTGAAATCACCAATAAATGAAAAAAAGAAAATCTTTAGTTTCTTGGCATAAATAAGGTCACAGGGCAAACCTTATTTCTAAGGAGAAACTGTGAAAGCCAGACTAGCCACCCTGCTGATCTAGTTATTATGCCTGACACCAAAGGATTTTTTAATTTCCACGGGAAATGTTCCTGCCCATTAATGCTAATTACCAATAATTTTCAGACCCTGCCAGCTGCAGAACAGCTTTGCAGGCATATAAATTCAATAAATATGGTATGAGTAGAACTAATAAGTGGAAGGGTTGAGACCTAAAACCCCAGAGAAAAATAAGACAAATGGGAGCTGGTCTCTCCTACTGTCCTTAATTGAACCTCCATTGCTAAGTGTGTTGCATGCACATACTTCTCACACTGACATGCTGTTGTCATACCTGATTCTCAGGGTCTTTCTGCAGTGTGACTGTTACAAACTGTCCCTGATATTATTACATGAAAAGTCTACAGCATATCCTTGGGTGATCTCTATTGCACATGAAATTCCTTTTACTAGAGTGTGCTCTTTCTGAACTGTGGCACCCATGGACAAAAGCACAGCCTGGGAGTCTGAAGGTCTTTTAGGATGGTGTTCAGGTTATGTGAGACCTAAAGCTTGTACAATTCTCTCAAGAAAGAGAAAGGGAAAGAAAAAAGATAAGAAAAAGGAAAGGAAAGGAAAAAGTGAATATAAATTTACGAGTATAAAGTAAGGTTTGAGAGTGATTTGCTATACAGAATGATAAAAGGAAGAAAGGCAAACTGACGTTTGAAGGACAGCACCTCCACATACATGATCACATGACCATGTGATCACTGGCCATCTCACTCAGGACTTTAACAGGTATCTGTGTTAGAGCTCTACTATTCTTAAGGCAGCTCTCTTTTAATTTAACAAGATCAGGTCAAACTGTGTTGATTTCCAATTGAGTGTCTGGGTCTCTAAAGAGTGTAAGAAATAAACGGAAAAATATTTTACAAATTGCTCCAGACAGTTCCTGTAGATCTTCAATAAATGCCCAACATTAATTTGTATTGGTGTTAGCTTACATATAGTTTTGTTCTTCTTTTCAGTCTGTTACAGAGACTAGCATTGGTGACCATGTAACACACTGAACAGCATTTTATTATGAACTGATTGTCAAAAGGTACAGTGACTTTGATTGGAAATGCTACCATGAAATACTCTTTCTGCTCCTGAAGTGAAATCTATTGTTTTCACAAAGAAATGGAAGCATTTTTTTAGCCTCAGAGTACTTTAACACAGTTAAAGAAGAAATGAAAGAACCAATCAAGCAGTATGTGTGTAGAGTGTGTATAAGAAACAACAGTGGAGGCTGGAGACATGGCTCAGTGGTTAAGAGCACTGGCTGCTCTTGGAGAAGACCTGGGTTCAATTCCAAGCACCCATATAGTGGCTGGCAACCATCTATAACTCCAGTTCCAGGGGAATTCAATGGCCTCTTCTGATCTCCGTGGACACTGCACAACATGGGTGCACTTACACACATGTAGGCATTACACTCATACACATAAAAATAAAAATAATAAATGAAATAGTTTTAAAGGTACAACAGTGGTAAGTGGACCTGCCCTAGAGAGACAAATAGTTGTATGGTGTCGATAAATGTGAAGACTTGACATAAGGATACGAATAGAGGATTGTGGAAACAAAGCAGAGCTCTTCTTGAAAGATCAAAATGGCATATTTTATTAAGAGTAACTGATTTATTTAATGACAAATCATTGTCACAGGCAGTGCTGGTTATTACATCTAGGGTACAAGTATGTATGCCTTTCTCCCTGTACTGATTTTCTACCTAACCAACCTGAAACTATCAATTTCATAAAAGTACTGTGGAATAGTATTTTTAAATGCATGTGCCTTTGGTGATGGCTTTCAGCATTTTGTATAGTGTCATGGTTTGACATTTTCCCCATTTCAAGTGATTTATCACTTAATACTTCTACTTTTCTAATTCACAAACTATTAATATTATGAGTGCAGAGATTCTCTAGTACAGATATGCCTCACAGGGAATGGGAAATGGAGGAGTGAAGATATGAATTCATTCATTTTTAGCTCAAGTTACTCTGCAGGTGCTATGCACAGATAACTAACCTCATCAGAGTAGAGAAAAAGACCTTTGCCACTGGCCTTTTCCAAAAGGAAAGATTTCTTACTATAATAGAAGCACAAAATTAAAAAGGTGATTTTTAAGTCAATATTTTAAGTTATTTATTTAAGATATAATGAAAGATCATGCAGTTACAAAATGAACCAAGTGTGGCAAGAACTCCAATAAAATAACAAGCAATGGTGATTGAAGAAGTAGAGAGAACACAGACCACTTTACTCTGATTGTAATTGTCCTAAATTACTGATTTTTTAAAAAGTGAAATACTTAGGTTTTTAAAGTGCTGTATTTGGAGATTTTATGAATATAAATTTATAGATTAGTTATTAACAAATTAGTTAATAATATAAATAACCTGTGCATAAGCAACATTTAATGATTTTTGTGTCAGAGACACAAAATATTCTAATTATTTTATCAATATATTTCCACAGAAATTAGGAAATACAAAAGCCTCTTTCTACTGGATGATTACAAACCTCTATCTAATAATCCAGTTTCTATTGACCCTTACTTGATATTTTTTTCTCTTTGGAATCCTAAGAACCATTTCGTCCCCCCTCCCTACCACCAGGGCACCTCTCCTGAGTTTCTTATGTTTAGATACTTTTGTATGTTTTGTATATGAATATTATGTGAATACATATTTTGCAAATATGCAGTATAATTTTTGAAGTATGGCATTCAAGAAACATGCAAAAAATGAGAAGAAAACATTTTAAGTGAAAGAAAAGGCATAATCAGGTCAAGAAGCAGAGAATTCTGGATTAAGATATGGCTGGAGAGCTCACTTTGGCTGTAATGGAAGATATGGAAAATGGGATGTGAAATTGGAAGGGTAGTTTTACAGAAGGTTTTAGAAAGTGTAAAAGACTGGGCTGTAGGTTCAGACTTCAGGTACTGTGGTATAAAACAGTTCAGGGCCATTAGCCTAGTGTAATCTTCACTTAGGTAGAGGTCAAAAGTTTGAGGACCTGTGACTATGGAATGGAGGGAGACAGATGATTACTCATTCAGCACACAATATGGTTAGATCTTCAGTTTTGAAATTCTATGTGTGTACATGAATAGAATGTCTGAATTGCTAAATTAATAGATAAATAAAACTAAATGTTAATGAGTGACAAAACATTAATGTTTTATTACGTTAAGTGTTGTTGTGTTGGAGACAAACTGGATTTTATCAACTGATACGACTTCATATGGGAGCCAAGATAGACTTTTGTGGAACTTGGATAACTCCTCCATGGGGGAAGGTGAGGCGTGCATATCAAAGCACTGTAGACAGTATTAGCTTATAGTGCAAAAGCTACAAAGTTTTTGCTATAAATCTATTCACAGAAATCCAACCCAATCCTTCTGAAAATGATTTCAGATTATTTAGGCTAAGAACACTTGGTCTGCATTCTCGAACTCTCCCAAATATTTCTACCTCTTTGCTGTTGTCAGAATCCCTGGTTCTGTCAAGCAATGATGTTTTTATAGGACTTAAGAAGTTTGCTGATGCTTAAGTTTGATGAGAAACGTTACTGTATGGAGCTCTGGAGGCTACAGAAGGTAATGACAAGCATTGCTGTCATGTCTGTGGGACACTGGAGGGCTACAAAGGAACATTAACAGGTCTTCTATGTTTACATGCTTTTCTGATCCGGCTAGCACTAGTGAAATCAATCTTCAAAGTGAGAAACTTAATGGACAGCTTTTGTTGTGCTCCTGGCTTTCAATAATAGTTCCGTTTGCCAAGACATTACAAACTCCTAAGGCAAAGCAGTTTACTTTTCAGTCCTAGACATGATTCAGAGCTATAAATAGTTCATTAGGATTAGTCAAATACCTCTACACTCAAATTATAATAACAACAGTTAAATTGTAGGCATGATTTTTTGAAACATATGTTCATTTGCTATTCATTTTAATTTGCATCTTGCAAAGTCATTGTGTGCCCTATTTACTGTTTTATACCTCCTTTAAAAAGATGAGCATGTAAAACTTTTCTTCTTGGTTTTATTTTCTAAACTGCAGTATTAGTTTTATTTATACATAAATAAGAAAAAATGAAATAACACGTAGAATGTACTGAAACACAGAATGCTCAAAAAGAACAAGCTTTGGATTATCACAAAATGCACACATTTCATCTTGGAGATGAATCAATGTGATCTAAATTAGGATGATTAACATTTTCCGAAGCAACTTCTGATTTTATCATTCTCTGTTCTTTCAAATTATCAGAGTCCCCAAGGGAGCAGGAGAATTGATTATCAATAACCATATTGAGAGTGTGATGATGATGTATTTAGCATGAGCTTTTGTCTTTTTCATTTCATTCTGATTTCTTTTCATCAAAAAATTAAATATTACTAATAATGTCATCCAACATGATTTGAGACTCCTTAATTATTAACCTTGGTAAACTTACTCTTTTATAGTTCATAAAATTTTCCAGACCTCCTAGCACATTGGACATCACTGCACTGACGACTTGTTCATTCCTTGTTTAAATTGCTAATTAGAGATGTGTTCCACTTTCTTTTAGATATTCTAAGGGGAATAAACATGGAACTCTTTTTAAGGATTGTTTGTCAAACTAAAGATATAATTTCTTATTTTGCTCTTTTCCTAAAATGCACTTACTGTTCCTATTTGTTGCTGTCAAGGAACAATATAAAACAGACTTTTCTATTTTACTGCACAGTTTAAAACTTGCCAATTTCTTAACTGGTCATTGCATATACTGTTCACTCTCTGTTAAAATGCTCTCATAGATTCTGTTTTACCTTAAACTAGTGTTAAGATGTTAATCTTACAGTTATAATTCATTTTGATGTTCTTACATTTTGAACATATTTGCATATTTATGTTCACACTGTATTATGTGACATTAAAATAGTATAAATGTCAGATCTTCACTTTAAATATATAATTATTAGCCTTATCCTTTTTTAACTTTTGCTTTGAATTTCAATTTGAAATGATATTCCCCATGTTTCCTGGGGCAGGGAAGATACATTGCTCAATGACTACAGAGCCATAAGATGCACTGCAGAGCTTTCTGGAGATACTTGGGATTGCTTTCATGCAAGCAAACTCAGGAATCAAAGGGTACAAAATCTACCTCTTTGCATATCTCATTTAGAGTGGAGAAAATTGACAAGTGGATAATCTCTCTCAACCTAGAAACAGTCAAACAATTTAAACTAGCTTCAACTAAAGTAAAACCATAATAAATCATCTGGTTAGAATAAATTAAATACAAAAATATTTTATTCAAACATTCTTTACCAGCTATAACATTATAAAAATTTAATATATAAAAATTCATAAAAACATGTAGCTAAGGGGCATGGTTCCCTTTTGCCTTGAACTCTGATGTGGATCTCAGCACTGGTCTTCACTTGAAAAATATTTTAATTATTATTTTATTTTATGTGTACGTATGAGTGTATTGCCTGAATGTATGTAAGTACACCCATGCAGTGTCCATGGAAGTCAGAAGAGGGTGTTGAATTCCTCTGGAACTGGAATTACAGATGGTTGTTAGCTGCCATGCGAGTACTGGGAATTGAATCCAGATTCTGTGCAAGAACAGCCAGTGCTCTTAACTGCTGAGCCATCTCTCCAACCTCCACTTAAAATGTTTATATTTGGTTCAAAATGAAGGTTTGTATTTGTTTTTATTTCTAAAATACTGTTAGATCAAATGTTACTGTTTTTATTATGAGTTTGCACCCTCACTTAAAATTTTACAAATAAAATTTTACTTCATTTACTTCACCTTAGTTTCCGATCCTGCTTGAAAATTAAAAAGTAGAAAATAATGTGAAAATAAAGTGTATTTTTATAACCAAGGAAAATCTTTAATATAATTTAACATAAAACTACTTATTTTAGTTGCACCAAGCAGGACTATGGACATGCTAGCCATTGCTGACTGAAGACATTTGTTATCTGTGACTGGAATCTGACTGTAGGAAGAATCAGAAGAAACATTCACACATAGCTTACAGTCATATTGTCTAAATCTGAACACAGATAACTGATGAAAGATTCCTTGCAATAAAAGAGTGGTTGATTTCTTTTTCTTAATCACTGGAAAGGGCATCCAGGGTTTGTATTTTACTTTGAAGTTCAGAAGAGTTATTATGCTTTCAAGTATCTTTTTCATTTCAGCTCTTACAGTGTTGTTGAATTTCTGTCTTCTCTGTGTGGTATTTTGGCCAGTGAACGATACAGAATGCCAGCAGTTCAAACATTTCTATCCTGTTGGTGCTGACATGGGGAGGATGTGTGCAAGTCACTGGTTTCGGAGTGGACAATGAAAGCAATTAGAGACTTTCTAGAGTGAAGGCAGAGCTCTATGGTGAGTTAGTTTTATCTAAAACTTCTGATCAGTGAAATTGTCTAGGCCTCACCTCACACCAACTCCTGAGAATTTCCAGTGACCGAGACTGAAGCATCAATATTGTTTGAATGTAGAAAGCATCCCTGGCTTATAGTCTAATTAATTTTAACTCCTTCATCTTCATGAGAGGATGCTCTGGGAGAGAAAAGGGGGACTTCCCACACAGAATGAACATATCCTTTTCAAGAGGTAAAATTTAGAAACTGAAATGAAGAATAACATATTTTGAGCACAGAGAAAAACATGCAAATGTTTGAGCAGTTGGAGGCAGGTGTGCAGGAGACGGAGAGAGCAAAGAGTAAAGGAGGAAGCCGGAAGCCTATGAAATAGGAAGCAGTGGAGGAAAACGGCTCTAGGAAACAATGATCTTAGTGTCTGCAGTGCATCTGGCCTGATATGCCTTCACCTTTCATTACCACAGGACACGCACAGAGCCTTCAGTATCTGTAGCAAAGAAAGATAGAGTGCCAGACTGCATTGGGATTTATAGGCACTGTATCACTTTCCTTTATTTCTTCCCTCAAGCAGGAATAATTCCTTATAGAATTAAAATGTAGATAAGTAACAACTTTCTATACAACACAGAAAAAACATTCAAGAGTTGAGAACGGCAATGTAAGCTCTTGACATGATTAAGCTCCAGAGCCTGAGGTGGAAACTTTACTTGACAAACTATTTCTGACCAGAAATTATGATAGAACTGGTTAAAGCTGCTAAAATGGTAACTTATGTAAGGTCAAAGCATTTACTGGTTCACCAAGTACCTGAGATATGACAGCAGACAGTAACATGCTTTTCTTTTAACTGATATTTTTCCTAATTTGATTGAAGGAGAAGAGTGATTTTTACTGGACTAGGATTATGACTTTAAACGACTAATGATATAGAGAATACAAATGACCTCTGTGACCTTGGCTTAGGCCTAGTGTATGGGGAAAAGTTTTCACAAGGCACTTGGAAGACTCTCTCTTTCTCTCTCTCTGTCTCTCCCTCTCTCTCTGCCTCCATCCCTTCCTCCCTCCCTCTGTGCTCCTCCCTTCTTCCACAATCCCATTTTCTCCACTATCTTCATCTATCCATTCCTTTCTTTTGAACATAAAAATATTTCTAAAATTATTTTGTCAAACCAAGGCCTCTTCTCAAAATCCTTAAGCTTGGGCCATTTTAATCCTACTTCTTTGGTCAAGTTACTTTAGAAAATGAAAATGCCATTCTCAGATATACTTCTCCTTCAGGCAAGAAGGTTAACCCACATTTTCAAAGCTACTAGAGGTCAGACCTTTAGAAATCAATAGTAAATGGAGTGAACATAAGGTTTTTATGATGAGGCCTATTCCCATTAAAAAGCCCTTACTGACTCCAAAGGATTAAAGGAAAGAAACTAAGCACGGGACAAGACAGGTCCCGTGCCAAGTCAGGTCTAGAGGGTTATATTTACCCTCATTCAATTCAAAGACTTTATTATCGCTAAAATTATGCCAAGCTATAAATTTGGTTCTTCTTTTAGGAAAATATTTTGAGACTGGTTTAACTACAAATAAATAATTCATATCAACTAGCAAACTCAAACCTAAGTACTCAAAATAGCCATAGACTATTAGAATGGAAAAAGCTGTATGATTAATTCAACTGTAATTACTGAAAATTAAGTATTTTGAAGCTGTTTCTTCATATGATAAATCATTTGTCTGTTATAGTAGACAACCAAATGTCTTTCCCACATATCTTTTTGGTAGTCTTCTTGGTTATCAAAGTAACCAGAGTGGGAAATATGTAGAAGCAAAACATTCACTCACATTGATTCTAGAGTATGAGTTACCCACATTTTGGGATGTATTTGCTTTTTCTCAAATCCAAATGTGAAAGAAGACTTGATATTACATGGGAAATATAAACACATTGGAATGAAGGACTAAGGTAGGTGCTTAAATTCTTCCAGAAACCTACGTTAAATACTGTTACAATTTATTCCACTGGTATTTTATTTCTTGTCTTGAAATTGGCACTTTGTTACTGAAGAAAGTTTCCATAATATTTTGGAAGATGTTAATTGGAAGCTCTTGGTCCATGAAAGGTGTGGTCATCCCCTGGGTTCTTTTGGTGGCTAAGAGCATGAAGGATGATTTGCCACTTCCTAAAGAATTTATGCTTTCTCATGTTTTCTCTTTGGGAAAACAGAGTCGGTTTCCTTATATGAATACTGCTATAGGTAAATGCAATGGGGGGAGGGACAGTTATAAGGGGGACGTGGGGTAGCAGGGATGTGGAGACTCAGGAGAGAAGAATGAAAAAAAAAAACTTTGGTTGGAAATATAGCGATTTCTAACATAATACATATTTATTTTTCTTAAATTATAATAGAAATATTTTTTAAAGTAAATTGAAATGTATGCTAACACTAGGAACCTCTCTGCTTCCCTTAAATATTCCTTTTCAAAAACCATACTGAGGTTCCTTGAAAAACATATTCAAGTTGTGAGACACATGATTGACATTTTCTTCATCAATTTTTAATTGTTTCTGAAATTCTTAGTGGAGTTTAATAAGTAACAAAGTGCTTTCAAAAATAGATCCATGTCAGTGGAAAATTAATACAAAGCATTGAAGTCACAAAGCCACAGAATTTTTTGGAAGGCTCTTACATTTTCATCATATTTTTAACAAAAATCCAGGAGAGAACATGATTTACATGCTAATGATGTCTGTAATATATAAAGATCTTGTATTCCTTAACATTCGGGATTAGGGGAATACTAACTGAGGGAGTAAGTCGCATATACACATTTCTTGAAACTGAATGGCTGGAAGGAACAGCATTAGGTTTAGCAATAAGGACATGATGCTAAACAGCAAGCATGATTCTCTAGGCCCTCAAGAACTCATAGTCAAATATGGAGACACACATTAATAAAATATTCATGGGAAAATGTGCAGAAAATTGCCATTGTAATGACTACAATCAATAACGTATGCAGTGTTGTAAGAGGACAAACAGGCCTTTAGTAGGATTTAGGGCATCAGCGGAGACTTCCTAATGAAATACATTTGGTTTAGATAAAGGTTAAAAAGAAATTCACTTGGGACAAACAAACAAAAAATAATGCTACCTAGGCTCATCATGCAAACTGATATAAGGCCTTTTAAACAGTAACATGTAGATGTTCTCATTCCACATGTAATTCAGAAGTCATAATGTATTTTGAATGAATAAATGTGTGAAATCAATCACATTATTTAATTATACTAAGTGGTTTAGCAGATTGCTATTAAAATCCAGATATCAGCAAAGGTTTTGTTATAAAAATATTAAAGAAGAAAAGTCGATGCTTTTCTTCAGCTTAAAATCTCATCATATATCATACAATATATCATTCTCAGAGATGTTATAAATTTGTGTACCATCAAATAGGTACTAAATAAAAAGGGAAAATTTAGAAACATGTATGACATCATTATAGAAATATAAAATCAGTTCACAATCAGAGCACCTAAGGATTTCAATAAAAACTAGAGTGTGAGAATGATTTAAGTGTCAGTTAATGTTAGGCCTGATGGTAAGAGATGTGTCTCAATTCCAGCTCAAGATAGGAGAATAAGGTCTAAAACAGCAACCCAAATCTATGTTAGTAATATAGGCAGTCTCAGTAGAGGCACAGGCAACCAACTTAATAGTGTGGAAACAATGGAGTGTCTAGATTGGCATAGTTACAGACTCACCAAAGATGCTTCAGACACTTTTGTGAAAAGTATGTTTACAGCTGACTTATCAAATATGACACTGATAATTAATGCAAATATAGCAGGTAATGGTGTTGGTCTCTAAGGGTATTTGAAGGGTACATTCTTTTGGGAACAATTCTCTGTCATCTCCCATGGGAAACTAGGACAGTTTTATTTTAGGCCAGTGGTTTAAAAATGTTATTTTTTTCATTTTAGCACATGAATGTTAAAAGAAATATAATTAAGGACCAACAAAATAGCTCGAGGGGTAAAATCAGTTGCTGTGCAAGTCTGGTGAGCTGAGCTCAATCCCTGTAACCCATGGTGGAAGGAGACAATGACACCCAAAAACTTTCCTCTGACCTCCACACATGTACGAACTCATAGGAATGCTTGCACTCATGCACACATCAAATAATAATAATAATAATAATAATAATAATAATAATAATAATAATTAGGCAAATGCTCAATAATACAACACATAAGAGAAAAGCTAAAGTGGGAGAATGGCAGCAGGTGCTGGTGATGCAATCTGGGGGCCTCATGAGTGTGCATGCTAGAATCAGTCTACCAGTGAGATACACCCCAGTCCTAATGGCTATTTTGTTTTGAAGAAGATATTGGGACTTAGAAGTTCAGTGAACTACATCCCTGTCATCTTTGCCTAACCTTTCCACTGAGGAACCTCAACATTCTTTTCAAGAAATTGTAAAACTCTCTACTTTAAGACAATGTAAAGAAAATAAATTGACAAGGGCATCCTTGGGAAGTACTTGCAAACTCTGAAGTTGTTTTTTCAATATAGATTTCTAGGCATGAATATTAAACGGTGTAAATAAAGGATCCTACATAATATTTAATCTTGCTGAAAACACTGTATTTTAAACAATGATTCAAGTCTATTAGCTGAAATCCTTAAGGAAAGGTATCTTTGATGAATCTATGGCTCCCCACAGGGCCCTTAACTCATTGTTTGAGTCATATCCCAAGACACTAACATATCTTGAAAATACAAGCAATCCTGGTCTATAACATTTTTTCCTAGGAGACTGTACAGTTGAAATATCAAATATATATCTTATGAATCCTCATGTCAGTGTTTATGCCTAAATAAGATAATTAGTGTTGAAGAAATCTTGGTTGGAATTCTTTGTTGACATTTACTAACTTTTTTATGTGTTATTCTCATCTGGAAACAAGTTGAGTTTCATTTAAAAGCAAGTTAAATTCAACACTAGTTGAATTTAAATGTTCAATATGATTCTTATTATACCATTTTAATACAAACATACTAATATGCTAAATTTCAAGTCTTATATGTCTAAATTCATTCATACATCTTTCTAAAAAATGAGAGTTCTAGCAAACTCTTCCTCAGAAATTTTGAACTGTTACATATTACAATGATACAATAAATTATATAGACTATAAACTTAATGTAAATAATTGAATATTAATTGGCCTCATAGTAGAACTCTCACACAGACTGTCTCATTTAATTTCAGTAAGAATCTTGCAGTCAGATATTATGTCTCATATTTTGTACATGAGGAGCCAAGATGCAGTGAGATGAGCAAAATTCTCATAATTATATAGGTAACATTTGAATGGAATGAAATATTAAATCAGCTGGATTCGGTTTTATGGTTCACAGATTATTATCAGAGATTTATGTTTCCTGTCCATCTATTGCTGATGATAATACATATCTATTAAAGGAGAATATTGGCAAAAGAGTTAGTATGTCAGGAATACTGAGGGTAGAGAACTGTCTAGAATGGATGAAAACCTGGAGATGTTTAACAAGAAGTAATGATTTATTAATTTATTCAATTAGCACTTCAAGAGTACCAAACCTTAGACAGTCTCTGTGGTAGATGGTAGGGTTCCAGAAAATCACCAGAATGTATCATGTCCTCCATAACTTGTGTGATTGTTGGAAGTAGATCCTGAAAGATAAGCTAGATAGTTTGAAACTCCCAAGTATAATAATAAAATGGCATTTTTAAAATAGAGAAGCACCACTACAAAATTGATATTTTAGAGAGATCTAGCATCAGAACAAAGAATAAAGTGAGCACTGACTTTTGATGGTGTGGGTAGAAGCTCTTGCACTTGTCAGGGTAAATGAGAATAATGGATATAGCTAAGTTCTAGTGCAGTTAGGATTACTGTTGAATGGAACAAGAATGAAGTTCTGTGAGCCTCTTAGACTTCTTGATTTCTGCTCTGATTCATTTGATGAATTGAGGCAGTTATCAAGCAAGGAATTCTAGAAATATGACCTATTTTCCCCCCAAAATTGATGACTGTGCTTACAGTATAGAGACTTGTGTTTGAATACTTTCTGACAAAAGGACCCAGAAGAGTCCCATAGACAGCTGGAAATATGTGACAACATAGGTAGTAATGAAATCCAGAGGAGGATGGCATTGCAATGGATGATCTATGGTTGTATTTATTATTTCTCTTTTTTTCTGTGACCAGATGCCTGAAGTAAGTAACTTAAAGAGGACATGTTTATTTTTGTTCACTTTTAGTGGATTCAGTCCATCGTGACAGGGAGAGTGTGATGGAGCACAGCTGTTCTTGTAACAGTAGGTCAGAAAGTAGAGGAAAGGGGAACTCTGGTGCTCCATTGGCTTTCTCACTTGTTTTATATTTCGTCTAAGACCTCACCATATAGGATGGAGCCAACTATATTCAAGGTGGGTCTTTCCCTCTCAGTTAATCCTCTCTGGGAAAAATCCCTCATAGACACACTCAGAAGTGTTCTCATCCATTTCCTAGGCATTCTTTATCCAATTAAGTTGATAATCAAAAGGAACTATCAAGATGACTTTAAGGATTAAGGATTTGAAAAAATCATTACACTGCTTTGAGTTCATTAAATATGTTTAAGATAAATATCTGGAAGAAACAAGGAGGGAAATTTCAATTCATTATAAGTAAGAACTTTTAAAACATGCTGTGAAACATGGAAGGGCTTCCCAAAAAGCAAAAGTTTGGTAGTGTTGAAAAAGATGGGAGTAAAACCCACTGTAGATGCCAAATAAGAAGCCTTCTTATACAGCAAGGCTTGGGAACACATAAACTGATAGGCTGTGAACAAGCAGCATACATCACTGGAGAGTATCAGCCTTCATGGAGTCCAGTTATAACTGATTATGACTGTGGAAGCATGTGGATCCACTGTTACAGTTTGGGCCAGCCAGGAGTGGAAGAAAACTGCAAATAAGAATTTTGTGTGAAATATTATTTTAAAGGGCAATAGATTCAGAACTTGAATTAGGTCAGGATAGATTGGTTGTCATTCCTACAGATTTAATAATAGATTCTGATGATTTTTTTTCCTACTGTGAGATTTATGGTTCCTTCAGTCTATAAGAAAATAAATATGGTAATCTTCATTGCTAAAATGCACATCAATTTAAAATTTCCTCTGTTGGTGTGTTACTCTTGTTTTTCTCATTTTCTTTAACATTTCATGATTCTTTCATAGTACTTTGCAACTACAGATACTTAAGTTATAATGACTTCCCTAATGTTATATGTGATATGGTGTTCTGCATAATATAATATTTTTGAATGACTATAAAGATAAATAATGGGAGATGATATAACTAGATAAACAACTTATGTTAAGATCCAAGTAAAAGATCCATAGAATTCCCCTTCTTATTTCTTTATTAGGTTCCTCCAAATGATAGGAATTATTTGATCCTTTACAGTTTATAAATTACTCCGATGGGTCTACTTATTACATAACTAACAAAAATCTTAAAGATGAGAGACACAGACATTGTTTTTAATTTCCCACCTAGTTAATGGCCTAAATATGGTTAATGCAGGAAACTGGGCAGTAAGGAAGACCACATTGAAGTTTCCTTCAGTCTATTGGTACCTAGATTTTTTCTTAGGTATCTTCCTACAAATGGAAATAATGAAGTTCCCCCACTAAAGAGAGGATATTATGGAAAATAAGTCAGACATAAAGATATACTATTTATATGATCTCATTTATATTTATAATTATGTTTTATATCTTAAATTTATAGAATTTACCTGTGCATTATGCCTAAAGAAACTATAAAAATAAAGAACTGCTACTCCCACTCCCCCTAAAAAAAATACAGATCAAGTGCAGAGAATACAGATCAAGTGCAGTTATCTTGTAAAAAACTGCTGCAGTGTTTGAACCCTAGTGTTTCACATGCATGCTACTTATACAGCCTCCCCCAGATAATACATAGATTGTTGACTGTGCTTATTATATAATTATAATCATATATTAGATTTCTATAGACTGACACAATTTTGTAGGATGAGCTTGTTTCCATACAACTTCATCTGCTTTAAAAATACCAATTTGTTGAATGTAATATATTTAAATACGGTAAAATATTAATTCCTTGTCAAATATTTCCAACACAGAAAAATAGAAATAAAAAGTATAATTTGCCTCAGGTAACAATGGCATGATTTTTTTTGTTGTTTGGAGTATAAGATTGTCATAGATTGGAACTTCTTGATGTAGAGAATTGAAGCGATGACTCTAAGAAATAATATTTTCATTCTTTCAAATTGCATGAGTTGGCAAATCAACAACACTGTATTTCATTTCAACTTCCACATAATTTATTCACTGCTGCAAGGAGACAAGACCTGTAGGGAATGTCCCATATCTATGTTACATTATTTCTTACTGTATTTTCCATTTAGCCTCAGCTGACAGATGTGACACAATTGTAAGTCACCAGGCAACTCCACCTGGGCCTGCTGAAGCAACTCCCACTGCTGCAGAAAAAATGCAAATTATTCCACACTCAGGTTAAATTATTTCAAGTTAATTTGCACTTGAAGTTCTCTCTCCAAAGACACCTTTATTCCTCAGTGTATCATGGAGCTGTTCTGGGCTGATTCTATTTAGGTTCAAAACAACACTTTAAACTGGAAATTTTCCAACTTTGAAAGGAACTCTGAAGATGAGGGAATTTGCTGATATCAGAAATGGTATATAAAAAAGGAACAATGTTAATTATAGAATTTCACAGTTCTAATGACTTCAAATAATTACCTGAAATTGGAGAATTGGGTTATGTTTTCAATGAGCTTTGAAGCTCAAGTTTATTCTTTATTCTATATGACAGTAATGTCAGATCAAGCATAGCTGCATACAGGTACTTTGAAATGTTTCTAAATTGATTGTTGATGCATTCTGCTTTTGCAATGCCAAGATACCCTAACATTGCCAAGGGGCAGATAACTAATTAAGATCCAGAAAACCCAATACAGCACATTTTCAGGAAGAAAATAAATGAATCCTGTCATGCTAATAGGATAGGGTGACTTCTATGCTTAGATCACTTTGAGGTTGACCTTCAGGCATGGAATCCCAGCTTCAATCCCAAAGAAAGCCTTTTTTTTTTTTTTAAGGAACTGGTTTTGTTATTCTTTAAAAATCATGTCTCATAGCCAAAGAAAAAAGAAAGTAAGGCACGCGGGCATATTCAAAATAAAATATAAACTCTTCTTAGGATTGTACATTGGTTTGATATTTTTATTTCCTCTTGCTGATAAAAGCTAGGAA
>NW_008356318.1:1055486-1118741 GCF_000622305.1 Nannospalax galili
ACTCAAAGTATAAGTGAAACATAAATCATATGTAAAACACATATAATACATAGAGAATTATTAAAATGTTGATAGCATGAGTCACCTTAAATTAACTGTGGTTAACTATTTTAATAATTGCACCAACTTTGACTCTTGGTCTTTATTCAGTATACAGATTTTATTTTTTATGCCAATTCCCTTAATAAACATAAATCTAGGAGTCCAATTCATCCTGACTCCAGTTGTCAAGGCATTCTATTCCCTGAGCAGGCCAAGCACCATATACTAAATATGCACTCATTGGTGCTATCTGAGATATAGCATAAAGTATTTCTTGTGAAATCACTCTCACTGTTATTCTTCTATCAGTCTTACTAAAAATGGGTCATTTACCCTATCAACATCCATCTGTACCCAAGAGTATAGTAACTAAGTTTGCCTACATAAGCTTTAGTCCATGATATTATTCATGTCAACATTAGCAGAAACTATTCAAGCTCCTTTTGACTGAAGAATGTGAGTCTTAAATAAATGCACAGGCAACTTTTTAATAGTCTTCTAGCTTATTCTCAGGTATACAATATGACAGTTTTGCAATTTGATATCTTCATCCTCCTACCTACAGTGTTGAAGTGAGATAGTTACCACAGAAATGAGTGCTAGATCTCATGTCAGTAGAGTGTGCTATAAAAGGTACTATAATTTGGCTTGATGGAGATGTCAGGACACGGCACTGAAGAAATACACATAGATGGTTACTCTGTCCCAACATATCTTGTTGTATACGGAACAAAATCTCAAACAAAAACTCTTACCTAAAATCAGTGTCATAACACTGTACAAGAATAGTCTTAAAGGTATATAGCTATAATACCTATTCACATAGTATAAAGTCACATTAATTTAAACTGTTTATAATTATTAGACAGTTATAATGTTAATAAAATGACTACTTCCTGAAAAATCTCAAGACTTACAGCATAGTTAAGACATGGCATCTATTTGTCAGTGCAAACTTACATCAGTTTAACATAAATGTCTCTTGCAAGATCGACTCCAGCCAAGCTTCCTACTTATGGAATAGGAGGAAGGAAGCTGGTTTAATAACATTCTCTTTTTCTTCAACGTCAGTTCAAAAACACAGTTAAATGAACTTCAGATGCAAACTTACCATATAATATTGGATCTGCCTTACTACTCCAGGAAGGTAGTGGAATTTTATGAAATTCTGCTTTCTGCTCTCAAAAATATTCATCCAGCAAGAAGATATTCAAAGTTAATACAAGGATTATTAGTTCAAGTGAACAATTAGTACATATATTGATGTCAGTAAAAACTTAACTCATAATAAGATGTCAGGAACTTCCTATGTAAAGTTTTCAAAGCATTATGTTTAAAACTATATTTGGTTTGTTTTATGTGTTGTGCTTGTTCATACACATCCCTCTATGAAAATAAATGAGGAACTAAATCAGCCCTCCTCCAATCGTTTCAAAAATTGTAAAACTTTATTATGATCTTAATAGCAATCTTCTACTGGGTTGCATGCTCTGACTTTCATGGCTATTTGCTCTCGCTGCCTTATCTAGCTAACAAGTGTTACTCTATTCATGATTGCACCATAGCCCAAAGAAAAATTACAGACTTTTACAAGTAATTCCAGCTTCATATTAGGTAAAAACTGGCAATTTTAAATTACTCTTTATTTAAATTTATCTGGTTAGGTTGTTTGCAAAGCCATCTTTAAATCAATGTGACATTTGAGTTTATTAATTTTATTTCACATAAAGATGAAAATTATCTTCCTTTGTGAACTTAAGCAGATTTTCAAACTTTCTTTTCATACTTCTGATTACTTTTTAAAAGTATGTTTGTACAACTTACCATAGTACAATTTGCTTCAGAATTTCTACATGCAGTAAACTTGGTAGAGTCTTAGCTGTAGTTTTCTAGATATGCACACAATTCAAGATATTAAAAACTACAGTGTAGTAGATTTTTTATGTGACATGTCTAAATTACACCAGAGTCAGACCACGCACCACACAGTAGATATATTATCTTGTTTTTCATGTACTATTCAGCTGAAGCAACATATAGATTTTCTGTGTGCAGTTCTTTCTTTATGGATTTACAAATCAATTTCCTCTTACTTTGCACTCTTTTTTTCATCTTTGGGTTTTTAGGAATATGCTAAGCTATATGTATCACCATAACTTATTAGGAGGATATTTAACAATAGAAATATATTTCAAATTTCTAGATCCTTTTTCACTCAGCTACTACATTCCATAGGCATTATACAGTAATTGTTTTTTGTTCTTTGTTTCTCAATCTGTAATGTGCAAACATATCATCACTGTGAGATCTTGTTACAGTGCATAGTCCAACATACTAGGTCTAGGGTAGAAACTGACACTGAACATCTCTAACAACCTCCCAGGTATGTAGGTCACTGTGGGAGACAGGCTTGAGCCTAGGGTGAAAGTCTTATTGACAGCCATACAGCAGGCCTGAGTCAATGTCCCAACCTCCGGAGCCACAAGGAATGCCTTGTGACATTGCTCCCATTGGCAGATCATGAGACTGATGCCTAGAGTTTCCCATTCCCTAATCACCACCCTTGGGATTCCAAATTGCAACACTTAGTTATTGCAACAGTCAGGGTCATGTGGTTTCCAGGAATCCAGGCTCTGTAATCTTAAACCCATTATGCTAATGAGGCATCCTACCTGCTATTCTGTGATAGGACGTTAAATTCTTATGCTAACAGGATGCTAAGTCTATTATGCTAATAAGGTATCCTACTTGCTGTACTGTGATAGGATGCTAAACCTGTTATACTAATGAGGTATCCTACTTGTTTTGCTGTGATTGGACCACTGCCCCTGTATAAGCTTGTGCCTTCCTGCAATAAAGCAGATATGTCACTGAACCTGGTCTCCTGTGCCTGACTGCAGCGATGCTGGCGCAGACTCCTCACCAGCCCTGGGGTCTGGACCAGAAGACTGATCAGAGGAACTGAGAGAGCAGGAGAGTGGCTATAGCTGGAGGAGAGCAGCCACAGCCAGCGACCACAGGTCATCAAGCCAATGCCATCCTCATGATCGTAAGTAGACTATGGAAAGATTTCACTTCTCAGTGGATCTAGGTCTCTCTCTGAGTCTTGAAAGACTCAGACATCTGAGATCAATTTTTCTCTTATAAGTAGCCTTTCATATCATTTTGCTTCCCATGACTGCCTTGTTATTTCCTAGATTCACATATGCCCCTATTCCAGGTTTATTTACTGGGTGTGAAATCTGTTCACAGTGTCTTTGTCTACCTTCCAATTACAGAACTTAGCATGTGCCCTCAGCAGTTGTATGACAGCATTTAGTTTTTAATTGCTATTTAACAACTCACTACAAAGATATATTTTAAATACCAACCATTTATTAGTTCATATTTCTATAGCCAGAAGGTCATACTGTGTTGTTGAGTTCATTGCTCATGGTATCACAAAGCTGAAATTAAGTTGTTGGCTCCATTGAGTAGTGGGTATTTGGAGGATATGGTGGGGAAAAGTTCTCTATGAAGCTCATTCAGGTTGTAGAGATCAAGGTCTTTGCTCTTGCATGGCTGTAGTTCCTGATTCCTTTTTAAAATTTTACCAGTAAGGCATTGTCTTTGGTCATCTCATCTTGTTCTATACATTATCAAAGCAGTGATGTACATCTGATCATTCCTTTGATTTATATTTGAATTTTCTCTGTCCCCAGCCTGCGAAAACTGCTTTTATATTATTTAGTCTGGCAAGCCTACCTGGAGAATATTTTTATCTCTGTCAATTAAACTGGGATTTCAGTTGTATCTACAAAAATTCATTCCCAGAAGTATCTTCATTTCAGTGTTTCATTCAATAGCTAGGAGTTGGGGACCTTAGAGAGTTGTCTCAAGTTATGCCTGAGCAAACCAAATGTCATTCATCTATAAATACGGATAAGTAACCCGCTCAGTAGACCTTTGCAAAGATCCTAGCAAGAAGTGTAGAGAATTTACAGCCATATATGACTCAGGCTAACTGCTTACTTTGTATTGCTGAATTATAATTTCAATATTTTGGTTGCTAAAACATCTTGTGGCTCTTGCTTCCTCAAACGTCCTTCTATCTCTGGAGCTAGCCTATCTTAGTGTGCTTTGTCTGGTTTTCTTGGGAAAAAACTTAAAATCATCTTTGCTCAGCTATGTGGGAACTCTCTTAAGAAGAAACACTATTGAAAACTTTATAGGAATATGTTGGAAACTAGTTAATTCTACAAAGGAAAAATACATGTAATACTCAGCTAGTCACTTTCTATAGGCAGAATCAACTACATAATGGCTTTTGCCTCAGTGTCAGACACCTCCTCCAAGTGAATTAGTTTATGTATCATTGTATACTACTATTCCAACTTCCTAGCTGTGCTGAGGGTAGAAAGCCCCTGCTCAAAATTACTTGACTAATTGCAGATCTAGGAATGCTTCTGCCATGTATCAGAAATGGCTTCAAGTAAACTCACACTCACAAAATTTTGTGCATTATTTATTACTATATACAATTTTCAGTTTAGGACTCTGAAGACCTGAGTGATTTTATTTCAGTGTTCAGTGTCCAATAACTGGCAGTGGCAGCATTAAACTTTGAGTCAGCACAGATTCAATGTCATAGTACTGCCTCACTTGTTTATTAGAAGTAAGAAGTTAGTATTCTTCTGGAATTAATAAATGACATTATTGCATAATATTTGCATTTCTTCAAACTTCACAAAAATACACTAGTATGTACTAATATAGTGTCATATGTAGCCGGCATAGAAAACAAATTTTGTTTATAAAGTATCAAAATCAAAACACGCAATATAGTATCTGACTGTACTTTGACATTTCATACACCCATTATATCTTCTTAATGTTCTGATCAATTATACCCCATGGACAACAGAACCTACTGAAATGAAAAGGTAAAATTGCTATGCTTCATATAATTTATCATTTTTGAAAGAGAGACAAGCTGAAAGATCAGAGACGTTTCAGTTAAAGGTACCCCCTTTATCTAGTACAGTGAAGAAAGAAAAAGAATTTCTCTCACAGAAACTGGAATTAATTGGGGTATAATTGGCAACAGACACAGATGAGTTGAAAACAAGTTTCAGAATGCATTATATTATTACTTAATTAGTGGTATCTTTGAAGCATAAACCAATCTTTATTCTAATTCTATACACAGAGCAAATATTTAATTGAGAGGAATAAAAAGCAGTGGAAGTTCTCACTACAGCTACTTAATACAAGTGGGGAAAAGATAAAGTTTCAACTGCAAATATTTAAACTTTGATCTGGCTTTACAGAAGAACCACACACAATGAATCCCATTATACTCAGGATCATTATTTCAAGAGAGTCTCTGATCAACACAGACTCAGAAAATCAAAAGACATATGTTGTCCCTCATTTATGGATCTTAGCACCAAATTCTTTTATATTCTACATTCTTTGAATAAGATGATGCTGTACAGCAGTCTCTCCTGTGTAAAATAACGACCATCACCATGACTTCAGCTGGGCCTGCTTGCTAAATATCGTCACAATTGGGCTTGTTGACCTTTGTGCTCCTTCATTAAAGGAGGGCCAAGCATGGTCATTGAATCCTCACCAGAATATCCAGCCACTCTTCTCAGCCAGCTGTATGTAATTTGGCTCTAATCACACATGGTCTCCTGGATATGGGGAGAACTAAAGTATATAATCTGGGGAAGGCTAGGAAGAAAAAGCTTGATCCATGCTGAGTAAAGGCTTTCCAGAAAGTGTGCATATACCCAGGTCACTCATACACCTCAGCAATCCCTCATTCATCTCTCATTCATCTCTGGAAGTATAGATAAGTAAATTCATTGATTCCCCAGGAAAACTTTAATCAAACATTGGTTTGACACTAGAACTTTAAAATGGGATAAGCATTGCTTAGTATCCCCAGAGAAAGAACTTTTACAACAGATGGAAAATGTATTTGTTAATGCTATTATGTCTCATAATTACTAAAAAAGAAAATGAGAATGTAAATGATGTTAAAAGGATATGGAAATGTGGATATTTTCCAAAATAGAAAAAACGAGAAAGCCTAAGCAAGAGATGAAGGTCTATGTAGGTTTGCTATAATATATAAAAGATGAGACAAAAATAATATACACATAATCTTAAAATTTCTAAGGGTATAGTTTGGTCAACTAGTTTAAGGAACAAAATATATGTCTATGCAAGGTTTATCTGAGAATGTTTGGTTTTTGCCCAAGCTTTATCTATATAGCACATGGTAATTAAAAGTATCAGACTGGTGGAACTAATCTTCTTAGATATTTAACAGCCATACTTTGAGGCCTATACTAATCTGGTCAGAGAGACTTAAAGGACAGGTTTTGTTCCTTGCCCTCCAAGGTCGACTAAGTTCCAGGGAACTATGGAGAACCTCTCAAAATGTCCTATTACTGTGGTGAGTCACCTATCCTCCTGTTCAGGGAGGCCATGGAGACCCCACCAGATGGACTTGAACCAGTGTCCTGTCTACAAAGAGGAGGGCCAACACAGAGTAAACATCTCATTGGCAGGCTTCAAAGTGAAGCCTCCCACAGTCGAGCAGGACCTTCGGCTAATCTTCACATAGATGGAACTGGTAAAATAAAGGAGCCAGGGGCTCCTCCCAAGCCCATGTGACCGCTGAAGAAGAAAGCCTCCAATGACCTGAAGAGTAAAAATGGTTTATTTGGGCCAACTGTGTGGTCTTAAACACCCAAAAGGAAAGTATAACCAAAGATTAAAGTGGTCAGTATATTTCTTTAAGAGTTCAAGGGATTATACTTCCCAGATGTTAGGCTTAAGTCCATATAAAATATTATTTAGACAATTATTTCTCATTGATGATTTTGTTTCTAAGCAGAAAGTGCTGGTCAGATGTAACACTTCAAATATTATTGCTGTAGTGCCCACCTGTAAAATGATGGCTAAATTTGTTTTCTGCCCCTATCTAGAAGACTTTGAGAGGGAACTGACACTGATTATAGCTTCCAACAGCTATCAAAATGCCTGAAAACAAATCCTGAGTCCATCATTCTCAAATCCAGCCTTGGCAGACAAAATAAAAATGAGGAGGAACCCAATAGAGGGATGCTTTTGGAAGTTCTCGTCAAGAAATCCCAATGGACTCTGATAGGAACATTTGAAATTTGTCCTGTTCTGATTTTTTTCTGGTTCCCTATCTAGAACTTGTAATGCTAACTACTCTTGCCTTTACTTCTCCTTCATGTGCCCTATTCACCAGTCAAGTACTTTTTTTTTTCTCCCTATGTTTAAGAGTTATGCAATTTGGGAATCTTTTAGATAGACCCACTGAAGGGGTACCCCAGTTGCCTCACCCTGTGTCCTTGTTCAGCATGGAAGAAGCTAGAGCGGTCTGCATCCTGATTCCTTATCCACAAGTTGGGTAACCTCTTCAGAGGTTGGTGTGATAAGAACAGGAGGTAGGAATTGGATAGGCAGTTAGGGTAAAAGACCCCAAAGAAAGGTAGCTGGTTTCTTGGCTAAAGCTCACAATGTCCCCAGGCCTCTTAGCAACATACACCATTCAAAAGGCCAAAAATGTTGAAAGTATTTGGGAGCTTTTATCTAATCCTTAAAAGATTTTAGGTTACCTCTTCAGAGGTGAGAATATTAGAGCAGCATTAAGCCCCATAAAAATGATAATAACAATAAGAAGAAAGGAAGAAGAAAGAGAAAAAACAAAACAAAACAGGGCTAGAGATGTAGCTCAGTGGTTGATTACTTGCCTAACATACTTAATGTCCAGGATCAAGCACATGTGCACACACAATCAAAATAGCATATTATGTGTTTTTGCTTTGAAAACTTAATGTGTATGGCAAAACTTCTCAAACAATTAAAAATAATAAATATTAAAAAATATCATTTTAAATTAAATATGTAAGTAAAAGAAGAAATGAAATATTTGCAAAACATAGAACATATATTTCAAAATTTCTCACTTTCTGGAAACTAAATTACAGGAAACAAATCATGCATAGAATCTGTTAGAGGGTTTTCACAGTGTAGGTAATAGGAGTACAGATGGAATTACTATTTGAAAACAAAACCTGCTCAATGAATTCCTCTTACAGGCAACAAGAGGCAGCAAGGATGAGCTATATACATTCAAGAGTCTCAGTGTGAATCCTGTCCATGGCTAATATGCAGCTGTGATTGGTTCTTATAAAGGAGAGGTTTTGGCATGGGACTTTTTGGAAATATATCTATCAGTCATATGTACTAGAGTGAATTTAAAGCTGAGGATAAATGAAGTACAGGAATGTGATCTCAGTTAAATGTGAATTTATAGATTCCTTATCCAACTATCTCTCTCTGGGAAAAGGATCTGTATCTTAAGGTCTTTCATGGCTCCTAATCAAGACAAGATTAAGAACTATTCCTGTACAGCTTCTGAGATATTTGTGGGCCTAATTTGTCAAAGAGTGTGGAAGTTTGGGAAATATATAATGTGACACCCTAAAGATAATGAAGCATATCTCATCTGAATGAAGTCTCCAGAGTAAAAGGAGGCTGTCAGTAGGTGCTTCACCTACATTTAATGGCTGCCTGTCAGGAAAAGCTAACCATTAGTTAACACTCCAGAACCAGCAGCTTTCTAGAATACTAACTCGGGGTTTTATTGGAAATCAATTCCTTGTCTTTGTATAGAGAGGAAGAATAAAAGTGCTGTAGGGATTTTGCATAAAATTTACATGCATCTGTCCTTTTGAAACTGACAAATTGAGATAATATTACCAAATATCAAGAATTTGTCTGCCAATCTATAATGTAGTATGTTAAATCTAAAGAGTCACAGAAACAGTTAAATAACCTAAAATTGTTTAAATTAATATATGAATAAATATATAGTTTAATCCCAGCACTCAGGAGGCACAGGAAGGTGTATCTCTGTAAGACTGAGGTCAGCCTGGTTCCAGGCAGGCTGGGGCTATGGGAAACCCTGTCAAGAAAAATAAAAAGGATATAGGAAATCCATGCTCACACTGAAGGTTGTTAGATACAGATGTATTTACCCTCAAATATTTATTCTGTTTCAAAATAAAATCTGTGCTTTAATTTTGCTATAGTTCATCTAAATTGGTTTAGTTTCCAAATAGTTCCTTACTTCCTAGGGGAAAATGGTTTTGATGTGCTACAATCAATTAAAAATTGTTTGTACATTTGTGCATGAAGTTACTAGAGATTGTGAAATAATAATTTTAGTTTTTTAGGGTTTTGTGTGTATGTGTATAGTGTGCATGCATGTGTGTGTGCGTACATGCATGTGTGTGTTTGTGTGCATGCTGTGCCAGTGTGAATATACATTTGGGTGCTCAGAGGTTGATGACATGTGTCCTTTTCTATTACTGTCTTATTTTATGATCACAGTCTCTCGCTGAACTCAGTTTTCACCAATTGGCTAGACTAGCAGGCTAGCAAGCTCAAGGGATTGGCCTGTCTTCCCCCCATTGCCCACCCTCTCAGTGCTAAGATTACAGACATATATGACTGTGCCTAGCTTTTATTGTGGGTTTGGGGGATTTGAACTCAGACCCTCATGCTCAGGAGGCAGGGAGGTTACGATTGAGCCATCTCCCAAGACTTCAAAATAATTGTGGTTGATTATTCTAAATACCAATTCTCCATATCATTTCAATATTTCAAAACATATCTACTACAAAGTAGTCTTCCAGCTGGTCTTCTGTGGGAGACAAGCTTGAGCCTAGGGTAAAGTCTTAATGACAGCCATAGAGCAGGCCCAAGGCAACAACTGGACTGCTGGAGCCACAAGGAACACCTTGTGACATTTGCTCCCATTGGCAGATCTTGAGACTGATGCCTAGAGCTCCTCACTCCCTAATCACCACCTTTGGAATCTAAGTTGCAACACTTAGATATTGAAACAGTCAGGGTCATGTGCTTTCCAGGAATTCAGGCTCTGTAATCTGAAACCCATTATGCTAATGAGGCATTCTACCTGCTATTCTGTGATAGGACATTAAGTCTGTTATGCTAATAGGATGCTAAATCTGTTATGCTAATAAGGTATCCTACTTGCTGTGGTGTGATTGGACCACGACCACTATATAAGCTTGTGCCTTCCTGAATAAAGCAGACCTGTGTCACTGAACCTGGTCTCCTGTGTCTGAATGTGGCTCCATTGACACAGTCTCCTCACCAGCCCTGGGGTCCAGAACTGGGCAGAAGCAGCAACTACAGGAGGCAGCACAGGGCAATCAGAAGAGCTGTCTCAGCACCAGGTGAGCAGAAGAGCGGCCTCAGCCCAGGGCGAGCCAAGGAATGGCCTCAACACCCATGAAAACAAAGGAGTGGCACCCACGAGAATGGAGGATTGGCCGCTGCTGGTGGTGACTGCAGTCCTCAATATAGGCTGAATGAAGAGAGTGAGCACATAGTATCTTACACCAGTAATAAATGCTCACCATTATGAATAATAGCCTCTCTGGTATTGTCCCTATCACTTGGGTTATCCTTTTACTAATGTATTGTGCAACCACATTAGTCTGGTTCGCAACTGCTATTTTAGTGGAGCATAAGACTATTTTAAGAAGAACATGCACATTGAACTTTCAAGTAGTAAAGCACATGGTGAAACAAACTACTTCTCTCAAAAAGCATCCTTTTGCAAAAATACTCTTGATATTTTGGCAATAACATAGTCCTCTGTTATTGGCTAACCTAGTCTATAAAGACAGGAAACTGTGTTTGCCTATGTTCAATAGTAGCATCTACATTTAAGACATATTAATCTAGAATACTTTCTTTATAACGTTTTTTATCATTTACATTGTAAAGTAGCATGAATATTACAAAATTCTGTGTTTTTAAATTATCAACTGCTTAGTACAAATGCATTTGCCTCTTAAAATGTATCAATAAACCATTGTAATAATACAAAGCAGAGGAAATCTGTTCTAATCGCTCTCAAATTTTTGGCTTGAGCTTAACAGAAAATCAGTAAAATACATTTATCAGAGCCTAAAGAAGCAATGACTTATGGGTCAGTAAGTTATTTGCCACATAATTGTCATTATCTCAACATCACAGAAAACCAGTCACCACAGCTCTGGCTCAGGGTTTCAGCTATTTGCCACAAAAATAGTTTCTCATTGACACAACTTTATTTATTGATTATAAAGAAGGTAAATTAAAGTACAATCTAGACAAAGTTTACTGCACACAGCATGCAACTGGCTTAAATAGAAACAGAATGAGTTTCCAAAACAATTCAGTTATGAAACTCATATGTCACACTGAGCATAGAAAGTGAAATATTTCTTTCTGTCCCCATGTGCAAAGTCAGTACTTTGAAACAGACTTCTGAATTCTCATCTAATATCCATGACACCGTTAATATCTCACATTCCTTCTGCTTTTCTTTGAATTCATGCCCAAGAAGCTGGAGCCACAGTGGGAAAGTAATCACAGTATTTGTCTTTTCTAGAGTTTTTGCCCTTTTGGTTTGATTCCTGCTTCTCAGTTATGGAGCTATGAAATTTTACAGCTTCTGCTTACCATAACAAGTGTGCTGGCTGCTTGCCGATCCAGTGTGTATAATACTGTTGGGTTGAGGAGTCATGGAAAACCCTGGGGGTGTTATTGAGAGGCCAGCCAGCTGACTTCTGTTTTGCCATTTGGTAGCTCAAATCAGTACAGTCTATCATTATAATCTTCTCAAAACCTTGGATATATGTGCCTGGCAGGCAAACCTATCAGAGAGACTAAGATCTTCCCCAGATGGGAGAAATCTTATTTTTATTTTTAATTAATATAAAATGCACATCCAAACCAGAGTGTTCAAGACCCAAAGGATCTGTTCTAAAGCCTCCAGCAGCGTGTGATGTACTATCATTCCCCCATCTGCATCTTTCAATGCTGATTTGATATTCCTTTGAAATTCATTTGACATGGGCCAAAATAACCCTTAAACATGAAAAAAGCTGATGGAAAGAAAATATTTTCTTCAAGAATTCTTTCTGCTTTATACTGATTTGTTTCTTAGCAGACTGTCAAAAGTTTGAAGAGGCATATTTTATGTTTTCTCTGTTCAATGTTTAAACCTAAGATAAAAGTACCATTAACTTGGCTAAGAAGAACATACAGCTAGATCAGCAGGGGGATGCCAAGGTATTGCTTAAATATTCCTTACAATTTTCCCTGAATAGTTTTCACCCTACTTCTGCAGCCTAAAGAGTTATCCTAGGGTCTTCCCAAACCATGCTTTATGAATGCTGAGAAATCCTGGCTCAGTGCCTGGAGTTAGCAGATATTCTATGAATCACAGGAATAATATAGGAATAATAATTACAAATTGCAATGTGATGGTAAACTTTTATAATTATTCCTTTAAGCCATATATAATATTTTATTGATTATTGTTAATTTTATAAATGTAGGTGTGCTTATTTAGTTTTATATAACTTTTCTTAATATGAAAAGATTTTGCTCAGATTTTCAATGGATTTGAGAAAGTTACCATGTTTGGAAATAATGGAATAATGAGGAGTCCTAAAGATTTATTGTTTGCTCTTTAGTATATTTGCCTATTATA
The DNA here is from genome assembly GCF_000622305.1 of Nannospalax galili. Taxonomy (NCBI): domain Eukaryota; kingdom Metazoa; phylum Chordata; class Mammalia; order Rodentia; family Spalacidae; genus Nannospalax; species Nannospalax galili. The sequence goes on from NW_008356318.1 coordinate 1,068,136, forward strand.
TTTTTACGCTATTGAGGCTATAAAAGGAAAACATTCTTTCTCAAAAAAACTCCTAAGGTCAATCAACAACCAGCAACTTGAGAGAGTAAAGTCAACATAAAAGCACATGATCTTGAAAGTGAATCACTCAGTCTTCTAGGAATTATATCTCAGCTATGACAGGGAGGCTTTTGAGTAGAATCCCTTCAAGTTGCACCCTAGTCCTGAGTTTCTGTGATGTTATACTTTCTCCATTCTAGCCCTGGAATGCCTATTTACTCTCAAATAGAAAGCATTGCACCACTCAGCTAACTGGTGTTCTGTTATGCCTCAGAACACTGCCATATCATGAAACACTAAAATGAAAAATTATAGCTTCATGTATTATGGCCTACTTTGATACTATGGTTATATCCACAATCATTAACAAGTAGTTATTGTGAAATAATGAATATAAATCCTTAAGTTGTTTAAGCATAGGATGTAATTTAATGAAATCTTTGGATGCCTAGACATTTTATGTTGACAAATCCATCTTATCAGTGTATTAAATAGAGATCTAAGCAACATATGAGTATATGTCATCAGAGTTTTTAAAAGTTATATGAAGAAAATTCAGGAAAGAGAATCAATGAATTGTTTCATGTTGAACTTACTGAAAGCACTAAATCCTATATTAAGTCCTATAGACAATGGAGCAGAACTTGAGCTAAGCTATGATAAGCATGGGGCTGCCAGGTGTTTGAGCTTTTTTCATAATATTCAGTCCTCTGCTTCGCTATACTCTCTCACTCTGCATTGCTTAACGTGAGATTTACCTTTATATCCCCCATGATGCTCTGGGCCCAGTGGGTACCCTATGGCTAACCCTTAAATGACTGATTCTCTTAACCACGTGAATTTATATCCACAGGTACACTACTATCACCAGGCCAGCCTGAGATAATAAAAACACACTGTTGTAATTTACAGACAACCTGAGTACTGGGGCTGTGGGGCTTTCAGACTTAGCAGTCTCAGAATTTGTCCTGATAAATGAGTTATGGTGAGTTGAATCACTTATAATTCAGATTTGATTTTACAGCTATAATTCATAGTTGTCATGGAGGAAGGCAGATGGAATCTCTCTTCCACAGTTCCCCATTGCTATCTGTGCTGGTCTATATTTCAGTTAGTATCTGCTATATTATAAAAGTAAAAATGAGAATAGGGAGTATGGGGGGGGATAAGTAACAGTAAAGGCCTTTAGAAAAGAACATAGGGAAACCTACCACTATAGAAGTATCTTAAAGCACATACATATATACATTATAAAAAGAGATAAAAAGGAGCTACCCTATAAAAAGGGTACATTAACCCTTCTAGACATCATAGATTAATGAAAAAATCTCAATGCCAGGAATGGACTCCTTCTCCAGAAGCTGCCAATCTGGGGTCCCATAGACCCTCAAACAATACTGGCCATTGCCCTTGCTCTTGATTACTAACTAAAACTAGATGGTGAGACCCTATTGTTGAAGATACTACACATATGAGCTGTAGAACAAACAAGGAGAAATCAAACTGGTGCTGAATTCAGAGCCTCATCTCTACTGGCTAGTGTTCATAGTGCTGGAAGGTGCTATGCATGCTACCAGAAGGAAAAAATAATCATCAGTTCTCCTCATCTGTAAATGCTGTGAACTACAATAACAGCTGGTCTGGCAAGTTATGCCCACTGATTCAATAGTAGTATAAATACTATGGGAGTAACTAACCATACTCTAGTTGGGTTTAAGGTTTGTTTCACAGAATGGAGCCCATATCTGACACTGATATCGCACTTAGGAACCTGAGGCTAGGCAGGTCACAGAACGTAGGGGAGAACCAAATACTAGTTTTCTACTAAATAGTTATCATACTAAACTGATTGCTAGTGATTTATTGTTATATTCATAGATTAATGCATCTCTGAACTCTCACTAGAAAAGTTTCCTTATGCAGAAGATGGTGATTAACACAGAAACACACAACTGGTCGATGTACAGAGAACAGGCTCCAGACAGCTTATCCCTGAATAAGACACCTATATCAACTTTGGCCTCCCAAGGTTCAGGGGTCATTGCAGGAGAGTGGAAAGATTATAAAAGCCAGAGGTGGTGGATGAACAGAGTTTTCCAGACAGCTTCTCAGTTACACATGTGTACTCACAACAATGGTGACAGTTTGCACAAGTCCCATACAAACCAGACAAAATTCCAGTATAGACATGAGGAAGTGGCTAAGAAAGCCCTATAATAAGGAAATTGTGGCAACTGATGGTTGCTTGGAGGGGCAGAAACAAGATCTTTTAAGAATGGAACTCTTGGTAGGTTAACCAAGCTTGGATGGACCCATATTGAAGGATATTTGGAGATGTTAATTAAACTATATATGTGTGTGTGTGTGTGTGTGCGCACGCACGCGTGTGCATGTGTGTGCACATGTGTGTGTGTGTGTATAATGGGCTACATTAAAATGGGTGGAAGGTAATAAGGGTAGGAGATCTAAATTATATTGTATGAAGATTGTAAAAATTCAATAGAAATACATTTTTAAAAATGAGGTTTTGGCAGACACATATGTAGGACTTTATCTTAACTTTGGCTATAATATAGTAAACACTTGGAAGAAATCAGTACTTAGAGTTTGCAGAAATCATTTTTTTAATCAACAGAAAAGTAAATACCTATAAGGCTAATCATGACTGGAAATCATAAAAGTAAAACCAGATGTTTTATCAATTGCAACATATTGTTAGTCAAAGCTTGCTACCTTTCTAAAGAGAATCCAGCCAGAAGTTTCTCTGGCTTCCACATGGAATCAATACAAATATGCATTCCTACTTACATACAGCTTCATGTGGTCAGATTTGCTGGCCACTAACTTTCAAAATGGCAGATCAAAGTGATGTGCTCTCCACCTACTTTCAATGTTGTAGTGCTTATGCTAATTGTGACTTTTAAAGTTTAAACCTACATTATGACTTTACAGAAGACACTTACTGAATAAGCACAAATAAGAAAAATTGAGAACTCTGTTCTATGCATCAAAGGCTGGTTTTGAAATATTCGTAGGCTTCAGTATCTCATGGAGGCTTATTAAAGCACAGATGATGGGAAGTAGAGAGATGTTTCAGTGGTTAAGAGCACTGCTGTTCTTGTGGATGATGTGGGTTTGAATCCCAGCACCCACGTGGCAGCTAACAACTGTACATAACTCCAGTTCCAGGGGATCTGACACCCTCTCCCGCCCTCTGTGGGCACTACAGGACATGGATGCGCTGACACACATGCAGGCATAATACTCATATACATAAAATAAAAACAAATTAAAAATTTTGAAAGAGCATAGTTTATTTGGGCTCCATCTAAAGTTTTTGTTTGGTTCAATAAGTCTGGTGTGAGCCCTCAGAATACACATATTTCCAAGTTCCCATGCAATACTGAAGCTGGTGGAGTATAAAAAAAAAAAGCATTGACAACCAAAACATCAAGGGAAATTTAAATGTATACTAGAGAGAAAGAACAGAAAATTATGTAGGCCCTCCAACTACTACTCTTTGTAGGTCTTTAGCATACCAGAGTCAAGAAAAAGTCATTGTGCAGTGACCTTTCTGATTTCAACTATATGAACCTCTGAATACTAACATAGCTTTACACTGTTTGCAGAATCTGAATTAGATTCCCGGGAACTGGCTTTTTAAAATCCACTTATAAAGGCTAGGTTTCAGAAGTAATATTGAGGAACAGGCTATATAAGAATTCATGTACAAAACCATGTGAACAGGGGAGTCTCAAAGGGCAGAAGCCAGAATTAGGGGGTAGCTGTGAAATCCAGGGTAGCTATCCCCTGTTAGATTCTTGCATGTGAATTAACAAGCATTTCATGAGTTTAACGCAGAGATTCTGAATACTGTCCTACTTCTCAAGAGAGCATGACTGATGGCAGTTGGCAAAATGCTCTGAGGTGGAAAATGCTTGATTATTTAATCTAAGTTGCCCAAATAATTGTTAATTATCAAACTTCTGTTATGTGTACCTATTTACATATTACTGTGTGTTTTGCACCACTGGAGTATTATGCATGATAAGAAAAAAAATGGAAACAGGATTATAGATAACTAGGTTTGGGTAAATTACAGGGCTATCATTTCATACTTTTAGGAGGATAATTTTGTTACCTCTATTAATAAAATATGTGTAGTAAAATGTTTGGAGAGGGTAGACAAATTATATGTTTTAAATGGGGTTTTAAGATGTATCTACTAAAGCATGTGTTTTAAAGAATTTTAAGTCAGCAAAAACAGAAGCTGCAATTCTCTATTTAGAAAAAAAATCTCTAGGAATATTTTGAGTTTGTTTTCTCTGTGTGTCTCTGTGTGTGTCTCTATCTCTCTGTCTCTCTGCCTCTCATTCTCTCTCTCCTCTCATTCTCTCTCTGTCTCTCTGTCTCTCTCTCTCTCTCTCTCTCTCCATTTCATTCCTTCGAAGGTCTCCTACAAAACCATAAAGACTTGAATTAATATAACTTAGTCAGTAAAGAAAATGTACTATAAAGAAACCTTTGATAATGCTGTCTCCCAGTCCTTTAAATCATGACTTTTGCCCTCTGTTGTTTTGATGTGTTACAGAGGAAGTAGCTTGTTGTGGAATGGAATTGCATCTTGGAACCACAGTGCTGGAATTCAAGTAGAGGTTATTCAGACTGGTGTCTGGGTTTACATGACATTCCTACCAATGTGAGACATCTGAAATGTTGCTTTGATCTTAAATATGACTTCATCTACTAATATCACTTAATCTCTCTATTCCTACATTTGTTTGCCTTTCTGTATAAAATCACACTTACCTATAATGTTTAAACACCCCTTATTTCCTTATCGAGGAACTCACATTTTTATTAGTTACAAAGTAAGACTGTAATTGGGGTTATGCACGATAGTAAATGTAAAGCTGTAACACTTGGCACAATGTAGGTAACAAACAATAATATCGTCTTAAGGAAAAAAAAGTGTCTTTAACTGAGTGAGAAGTAGCCAAATACAAGTTTCCAACACGAGATAACTGCAATTGTGTAGTTTCATTCACAGTAACCACTCAGAACAAGATGATCTGTATAAATGCCAAGGATGAGATTCCTTGAAATAAAAATTACTTACTTGCCATCTTCACATCTGTAATACTAAAAGCCTCAAGAACACCCTTTAGGTGCTAATTTACTTTGACTCTTTTGTCCCTAGAAACAGATCTGTGTCCATAGTGGATGTTTCTGGGTAATCTCCAGTTAGTTCCTGGGTCTCGTAGAAACCATAAATTTATTCTAAGAGAATGCTGGCGGCATCATCAAAATGACAGACCCATTAATTGCAACCTAGCTTCCCGATTCTAAGTATTAGACACTAATATCATATTCTACAATGTAGTGAAGATTATTCATAATTAGTTTGTGAAATAAATATATGGTCATAAACCAGGGAAAAGAATAGGCATTTTTTTTCCAATTTTATTACATAAAATGTCTATTCTTTGGGATTTATACACCATACAAATATTATCAAACATTCACTAATAATATTTGCCTCTGAAAAATGTCAACATTTTTGAAATATTATCAGTAAGATAGACACTAGATTTTAGACACTTTTCCTCAAAATATCAATAGCTAGTTTCATTTTCCATAGCCCCAGACATTGGATAGATTTAAGTATTTATGATCCAATTGAACTTAGTGCCCTAACAGCCCAAGCAGAGTCTTAAATTTTCTATCTCAGTCTTAGACTCTGCATTGACTTACTTATTGTTCACTGTTACTAGTAATACTTATTATTTAAGTATTTTATACTTAATTCTAACATGAAATTTTCACTTTCAAGTAAGAGTTCATATATGATGTTGTTGAGGACTATTTTAGGTATAAGCTTCTCCTATGTCCCATGTAGAAACCACCAATTTATTAATATTTCTTAACCTATAAGTCATAAGAATAGGCATTATTTATGCATGGAGCTGAAGTAATACTCCATCCCCGAAGAACACAAGTCTCTTCCAACTTGAACATTCCAACCTTGGATGAAGTGTGACTTGTCTGCAACCTCTGAACTTTCATAGAGTTACATCTCCACTTGCTCTTGATCAATTTTTCATCCTGGTATGCCCATGTGCATAGAAAGAATGACTGAATGAAAGCAAAATCTTCTTAATTATTCTGAAGAGAATGCCACAATCTACAGCTGCAAAGCCACAATTTCTTAATACATTCCTGCCAAACACATCATTGCCCAGTCAGTTAGCAACCAGATGATGGCATGCACAGCTCCATTCCTGAAGTGTGGAATTTTCCCCAGCCATCCCTCAAATTGTATAAAAGAAAATAAGTATCTGTTCTCACTTTGCAGGGTTTATATTTAAGCTTATAATATCCCCTTTATGTGGCTTTTTCAGCTTGGCTACAACATGTACTGCAGTGGCAACTATCAGTTAAAAATTAATTACTGTTCTCCTTGTACTAAATAAGAGTCTATGTTCATACGTGCCCTGAGAATGAATCTAACTTTTCTGTCATTCTGCCCATTCAATAGATTATTGATGAGACAAAAATAAGTATACTAGGAATACAAGGAACCTTCCTGAAGAGAACTCTCTTCAGAGAGTTCTATCTATGTTCTAGCATCAAGATCTTATATATCTAGAAATGTATGGGTATGTACATATGAACAAACATGTATATATGCACTTACACACAATAATACATACATATATAAATATATTATGCATGGGGATCTTGAACTTAATTTTTTATGATTAAGGGAAATTTTGACCTTACTGTTTATTAAAGACATCAGACAGTCATGATGTGAAATTCAGTTTTGAGAACCCAATAATACTTGTGTCAAACTTCTGAAAATTCAACAAGTAAGTTGAAGTAAGAGACTCCTCTGTCACTTCAATCATAATTCTTATCAGCAGGTTTGGAGCTCTGCAATAGTTTGGCTATGCCTTTCTCCTCAAAGGTTCATTGTTGATACAAAAGTTTTAAAGAGATGGGGGCTGGTGGAAAAGAGTTAGATCACAGGGCTCTTCTCTGGTGAATGAATGAGTATTGCTTCCTGGGAGTTGTTCAAGTTTTGTAAGAGATGAGTTCTATGAGGAACAAGGTGTTATACAGAGCTGGTGTAGCACTTCACTGGTATCTTTCTTCTAGTCTCATAATGTAGTATCTTTTGCAAGCATTTCTGTCATCCTCCATGCAGCTCTTCAACAGAGCCAAGCAAATGACAGCACCATGCTCTTGAACCAGAACTGTGAGCTAAATGACCTCTTTTCTTTGTAAAGAGCAGAGCCTTGAATATGTTGTCATAACACCAAAACCAATAGCAGCAAGAAAAATGGACAAATTCAGACTGATAATTTATTAAATGTAACAGTAAAGAATGGGAGATGAAAATACCTATTTCCAGGTTAATTATTTTGACTCAGTCTATTAGAATTCACTCATGGCAGATTAGAACCCTTCCCTATGCTCCACCACTTGTTTGTTTATGAAACACAGAAAAAGTATTGTCTTTAAAAACTAAGCAGATAAAACACTTCTATGTCTTGTGGAAAATAACAGTCAATTTTGAATTTAAGATACCAGGGAACTAAACTTTCCAGAAAACACTGTGAACACTGAGCAGTGTTTTTTGTTTGTTTGTTTGTTTGTTTTGTTTTTTACCATTATTCTCTCTTTTCACATGGCTCTCCTTTTTCTAAGTTTAAGGAGTTCCAAACATGCAAACCACATCACTTTACTTTGGACGGCAACTGGTTTGCTAAGTGAATGCAGTAGTCATCAGATTCAGGGGGCTCAAGAGCACACTATTTTCATATACGCTAACACTGGGTGGTGCACATCTGACCAGGTATGCTTGTTTTATGCTTTGTAGTAAAAGAAAAGTGGGTTGAATAACTTGGTTCTTTCAGGTCAGTAAATAACTGCTCAGGAATTGGATGCACTCATTAGTCAAGCAAAGAAAAGTGAACATGCACAGCCATGTTTGAAAGAAGTGAATAATTATATTGAAGTTATGCAAATTAAATTCTATTTTGGAAAAAATCCAATTATTTCCTTTTGGAGGTAGAGAAACACCTTTATAATGTCACATGAGGGTTTCTTCGTTAAAAAAAATAATAAAAACAAGAGGCTTATGTTATAGGTGGAGGGTCATTTTACAAGGACATGTCAAAACAAAGTGAAAACAATTCTGTATTTGCTGATTAGATAGTATAATAAAAATTTCCGGAGGTGGAAAAAAATGATGAAGAAAGCATAAAAATGATTTTTAAATTTGCAAAGTTTTCTGCAAAACTTTCAGGAAAATGGATGGTCTTGGAATATATAATATTAAGTGAGGTCACTCTACCTCAGAAAGAAAAGAAACAATGCATGTTCTCCCTCATATGCTTAGCCTGCAATAAATACATGTAGATAAGTACACAGAAAAGTGTGGGTTTAGGGTAGCCTGTAGAAAGGAGACTACGAAAGGGTAATGTTAGGGGTGAGGAAGAACGGAACATAGGTGAAGAACTCTGAGCTATGAAAGAGGACATAAAACTAGTTGTTTATCTAGTTTTAACACTGTCATGTCTTTTATCATTTTTGTGGTGGATAAATGCATAAAAACATAAATAATAATGAAATTGCAAAACCCAAAGTAAAACTGCATGATTTCAGAATGGCCAGTCTAACTGGACAGGCATTCACTGACAGAGTTTGGCAATGTACCAGTGTTCATTCAAGTGGCTATGCAAATCTAACTCCACGAATTTTTTTAATTTTTTAGTTTACTATAAGGTGATTTTATATTAAAATGATTTTAAGCCTTCTAAGTGGATTTAATCAGCTTATTCAACTGCTGAACTGATTAGTTAGAAAAATGCATGAAGCCTAGTTCACATACATAAAACATGGAAATGTTTTTATCCATCTTTTTTGTCTCTCAAAGATAATTTGATAATTATTGTAACATTTTATGGTATCTGGGGAAAATTAACTTAATTCTTACTTTTGCTGCTTAGCTGAGATACAATGTAACTTTAATCTAAGATAGCTGGATTTAAGTTTCTGAAGAACTTCTCTGTTATATTTCTCTGGCTATAAGGTAGCAGTGGTTTGATAGATTTTATGCTATGCCTCTTGTGATGGATGGTTAGTTTGCCAATTAGCCACAGTTTAGAATCATCTCCCAAGGGAGTCTCATTGAAGCATTGTTTAGATTAGGTTGGCCCATGGATATGTCTGTGGGGCACTCTACTGATTACTTTAATTGAGGTAGGAAGGCCCAGAAGCTGTGGGTGACACCATTCCCTAAGGGGTAACTGAGCTGTGTAAGTGGAGAAAGTGAACTGAGCCCTAGCATGCGTTCATTCATTGTTTGTTTTTTTCCCCTCACAGTGGATGTTATCAGCGCCATCACATTCTCCCAGCTGTGATTTCCCTGCCCTGATGAACTAAATCTGAGAGAGGTAAACAAACCCCTTTCTCCCGTAAGTTATACATATCATTTCCTGGGACTGGAATACTGTCCTCTGATTCTCCCCTCCATTTCTGAATGCCTCTCTGACTCTGTCAAACTCCAAGTGTCATGTCTACTTCATCTGTCTGACCACAGACAACAGAAGATAATAAACAGAAAAACAAGGAATTTTAAGGCACACATTTGAAGATAATAGTGGGAGCATACAACATGTGATGGAGAAACAAAACAGAAATGACGAATCCCACCTGGTGACCCTACACACTACCAGCCTCCTCTAAGTCACAGATTCATTTCTTCTTTCCTACTTTTTTCTCACAATCTTTGACTTCAAGCCATTCAGATCTTAGGACTCAGCAACTATCCTAGAAATGTCTTCTTTCTGTTTTTCAAAAACAGATCAGCAACAAGCAAAAAATTCCAACAGACTGTTCAAGGTGTCATTTAATTCTCCATACACTTCATATTATTTAGTTTTTGTCCTTATTCCTATCGATCTTATTTAAGCTTAAATAACTGCTTCCCTTTGGCACTCTCCAAATGGGTTCAATTCATTCTAGGTACAACATAACAAATTACATTGTTCCCACATTTCAAATAGCAACAGCAAAAATAAAAGTAATGTAATACAAAAATATAACTAAAATATAAACATAGAATCCAAGAATAAAACAAGCAAACCAATCACAACGAAACACTGTCCTGACCATGCTTACGAAGTACTTTCTTATCTTATATTCTGCACACACAGCTCATATCACCTTGGCTACCATTTACTAAAGCTTTATTTTTAATGATTTACTTTTATTTTTTATTATGTGTATGCATGCATATGTGTGGGGGCAAGTTCATATGTGTGCAAGTGCCTACATAGCCCAAAAGAAGGTGTCAGATCCCCTGTTGCTGGAGTTCTGAACTGAACTTGGGTCCTCTGCAAGAGCAGTACACAATGTTTACTACTGAGCAATCTCTTCAAAACTTGTTAATGCCTTAAATAAAAAGGATGAGACAGAAAGGTGACATTTTTTTAAACAGCCATCATTTTCACGTATAGCACTACCTCATCCTGATATCTAAATTTAACTGATTGGGAAGGTCTAATCTTTGAAAGCAATAAAAGTGATAGGCAGTAGATATTAGTGTAGTGTTAAAGGTGGCCTCTTTGTAGAGGCTAATATTAGCCTGTCCTTTGGAGGTCTACATTTACTGGAATTCTCTCTTAGTCCATCTTTGCTTATATTCCTGAGGAACCTCCTTTACTCTTAATATTGCATATTTTATTTCTCTATCATCTTGCTTCACTAAGGGACTTCAAGTTGATCACTGTCTCACTTCTCTAATCTCACTATCACATCACCCTTTTGTAAATCTTGTCATTGGAGAGTGGAGTGGATTAAAGAGAAGAAGGTATGCAATATAAACAAAGGCACTTTTTCTTTCTTAGAACCCACCTTGCAGAAAGATGGAAAATTCTGACCTGTTCTTTAACATTTTGCCTACTTCAGTGGAGAAATCAATCTTTTCTCCACTAGGACCATATTTCCTTTGATTCATAAAGTTGTGATTTCTGTCCCTGGCTGAGTCTTGGCTTTTATTTTGTTCCACATTAGGAAATGGACATGAGTCCATCTGCTCCACACATCCATGCCTTTAATTAACACTTTGATGCTAATGACCTCAGATACACATCTTCATATGGTTTCTATGGCATTTGTTTTTAATAAAAAAAGTTTAATAAACAAAGGTTTCCAGAGTATCTACAGGAAAAGCTCTTCTAAGAATTGTGCGTAGCATGTGCCTTTCAAAAAAAACCCACTTTTCTCCCAGTAAATTTCATGATAGTTATGCTTCTCAAAACTTTACTCTCTAATGTCATCAAAGATATAATATATTTTCAGTTTTTATGGAAGCATATGGAGAAGAGGAAATATAATTTTGTTGGACTCAAGAATGCAGGTCATTTTTATGCAGTGATATACAGTGTAGAAAATGAAAAATTATGCAACGGTTCTAAAGCCCTTGTTTATGAATACAACTTTTATGACATTTTTTTTTTAAATCTGAGCACTCTTTAAAAAATATTAGCAGAATTTAAACAACTTTAAATACTTAGCTTTTGTTCAAAATGATCTTATTTGACCATTTATCTATCCTCAGGATTTGAGGCAGAATTGTCTTATTTAGTGTGTCTAACATGATAACACATCACATTTTATATTAATCTATCAGAGTAACTGTAGTTTGAGTGATATCATAATCTAGAGTTTTTAGGTATTCCACTGAACCAGCAAGTAGTATAATCAAGTTTATATTAACTCTTATGAACAATTGATAAATGCCTAGCATTGCTTCCTTTCAATCATCCATCTGTACTTAGATTTCTTTGCTTAATAGGTCTTTGTATAGTATTGAGCTACTGAGTGCATTTATTAGGATAAGGAATTAACCCAAAAATCAATTGATAAGAAATCTTTAAACAGTACACAGTTCCTTTAAATAGTGAAATACAGTCCTCTAAAACAGATTTTTACAAAATGATATATCATAGAGGCCCATTTGGCCCTGATTTTGTTCAAGTAAATTAAAATAGGTAAAGTTTGAGCATTTATAACTTTGAATTTCAATACAAAAATCCCTTTGAATTTTAATGCTTAAATTCAGTGTCAGTACTGAAAATAAGGGAGATTATGAAAAACAAAGACGCCACTGAAAACAGCAGAATTCGTTACTCTGCGCTTGAAGAAATGTACAGCTTCTATTGAGTAAAGAAGAGCCTGAGCTTGTATTTTCTGTGCAAACAGTACTTGTGTGTGCATATGCATGTGGGCAAGTCTATGCTCTTCTTGGGAAGCCCATAAAATGTCAACTGTCATATCTTTCATCCCCTAGAATAGGTTAGCATTTGGTCATATATAAGACAGGAGTTTGAAAACTTCTTACCACTCCTTCTATTTTCTACCGTCCTCTTTTCTTCCTGCTTTAATTGAACTCAGTTTTTCTGTGTGGTCTTTGCTTTTGTTTTCCCCTAAAGCTCTCTTGGATAAATAATTTCTCCTACATTCAGTGAAGCTCAGAATCTGGAAGCACGCATATCCGCTACCCCAGCAGTTTTTTCATATCTGTCCTTTGTGAGTCTCAACACACTTTCAAAAACTCCCACTCTTTTAAAGTCCATTCTGTCTGGTCATCTTTTCTTATGACTGTTACTTTTCTTCTCATTTCCTGACTGTTATTCTCATTCATCAATAAATTGAATAACTTATTTATTCCACTAATTCTTCATTATCGTTGAGGTGATTTCCATATTCACATTCAACACCTGGACCCCTCAGGCTGTTTTCTCTTCTGTCTCCAGTGATATGCCCAATGGCATAGCTCTCCTACTTCTAATTTCTCCCCTATCTCTATCCTTTAACTCCATTTTTTAGAGCTGGGTCTATACATTAGGCCACAAAACATACTGGCACTACATTTTCCATCATAAAATCCTTAACTTCAAAACTCTATTCTCCTAGAATTCCCACACACTGATTTCAAACACATTAATTCTTTTATGTCTTCAGAGCCTTAAAAAACAAAGGAGTAGAGGCCATGTCTTTTCAGTATATCCCAGTTGCTCAAAATGCATCCGCAAAAATAGTAACTGATCAACAAACATTTCTTGAATGAATAAACTCTTCTTTCTCCATAACTGTATTCTGTCTTCATATCATACTGAATAATGTTGGCTCTCACGCCTGTAAATGCAGTCACTGTTTTGTGTGAATACTGAATTTCTTTGTTTAGTTCTGTTTTCGTCTTATCTTTCTGGCATAGTTCCAACAAAGAGGGCTCAGTGTTTGAACATTCACTTGGGTTTGTAGATGAATGCATCTGTACCAGCACATGATCTCAAACTTCAGCAATCTGTCACTAGTGCCCCAACGTCTTACTTTGTCTTTCTACTCAGTTCACACAACCATTCTTTGCCAAGAAAATGCCAAGTTGTTTTCACAAGTCATTTCCCCTTTTGACCTTCATCCTTAGCTTAGTACTTTTCTTATAAACTAGTCATGACATAAACATCCCTCATCTTCTCATTCTTGAGCTGATTTTCTACCACATGCCTTCACAGAATGACAGTGTTTCCAATTTTTCTTGTCCCTGTTTCTGTTTTTTTGGGAATGTGCATCTCCTGCTGATCACCACCCCTCTAATCTTCACCACTTTCTTCTTTTGCCATCCATCTTTAAATATGGCCAGGATTATCTCTTATTATTCCTTTTCCTTGATATTTGTTTTTTGAATCAAAGTCTGGCTATGGAGCCCAGTCCAACATTAAACTCATTATGTAGCCCATGCCGACTTCACATTTGTAGCAATCCTCAGCCCTCAACCTTTCTGAGTGCAAAGATTACCAGTGTGTGCCATGTGGGTCATTTGAATGTTTGCCTAATGAAACAAAATAAACTGTCTTCTTAAAATAACCCAATTCATTATTTTACCAAGTTTTGACTGACTACTTACTACATAACAGTTATTGTTTGAAATGTATGAAAATGAAGAATAACTTCTAAGACAAGTAGTAAATACACTAGATAAATGTATACATTAAATTGTCTGTTAGACTGTAATAAATACTTAGAAATACAAAGCAGACACACCAAAGATAGGTAATATCACTATGGTTTTTTGTTTGTTTGTTTTCATTGGTTTTTGCTGGATGATTAGTTGGCTTTAAATTTTTATTTAGAGCTATGACCAAAGCATTTGAGTTAGACATAAGGAAGCTATCTCTATGTTTACATCAATAGAGAGAATTTCATATGAGGGCATAATACTATCAAGTTTCTGAAGGGTAGGCATAATTTTTGTGCTTCTCGCAAAACAGAGATCCATGGGGTTAAAGCAGAAAAAAAGCAATATTAGTACAAAGTTGGCACAGAGAAGATATAATTGGTCTAGACAAGGCAGATATTGTAGGACACTGTAAATACTTCAGGTTTTGAGTGGAAAGGGAAGGTACTGGAGGGTTTTGTGCACTCTCACTGACACACTGAGAATGGATTCCAAAATTAGCATAGATGAAATCAAGATCAGTTAGAAGCCTGTAGCAAAGACCTAAGCAGGAAATGAGGGCTACTCCAATAGCATGCAGAGGAGTGGAAGTGTTGAGCTGCAGGCTGGGATGCACTCAAGTGCTGAGCCTGTATGGCCTGTGAAATTAAAAAGGTGGGATTTGAGAGGAGGAATGCTAAGATTTTCGCCTAAGTGTGTGGAAGAATGAAGTTGCATCTAATGAGAGGTGACAAGAAAATTTTTGGTGCTGTTCAGAAGCCTGTTACAATGGTTTTCAGTACAAAACTCAGTAGAGCAAGGTCTACCTGCAGACAAGCTGGCTAGAAAACTGCACCAATATTAGCAATGGCTCACTGTCAAATAATTTTTCTCTGATCTGGCTGTGATATTGACAGAAGACAGGGTTTTCTTTCTTTCTTTCTTTTTTTTTTTTTTTTTTTTTTTTTTTTTTTTTTGTCTTTTTGAGACAGGGTTTCCCTGTAGCCCCAGCTGTCCTGGAACTCACTATGTAGACCAGGCTGGCCTCGAACTCACACAGATCCGCCTGCCTCTGCCTCCCAAGTGCTGGTATTAAAGCATGTTGTCATCACGCCCAACCTAGAAGACAACTTTATACTGACCTTATGACTTATAACAAGGCATACAAAATGATATTGTGAATCAAAACCAGGCCAAAACCCAATTTAAGGAAAAGAGAATGCATATATAACATCCATAAGTATATATACATATTCATATTCTAACCATTATTTAAGCATACATGTTGATATTTTTATACTGAACAAGGAAAAAGATTTTCTAACTTGCTGAAGAAATTTAAGGAAGATGAGCTTCAAAATGGAAAATTATATTTTTGCGTTTTAGAAAAACCATGATTTTTAAGACAAGCATCATAAATATCTGAATGTCCAAATAAGTTTATAAAATTGAGGCTATTCTGTACAAGCTTATGCGGCGAACCATTGGCCAAGCCTTTGCGGACCCTGAGCATGAGGATCAAAACTGTCCATGGGGTATTTCTCCTAAACTAAACCAGGAAGCATCCTGAGCTAGATTAGAGGAGCAGAGCATGAATATGGTCAGAGCACATGGATGACAGACTTGAAAGACCTTGTCTATATGAACAGTTTGCACAAGAATATACATCAATGAAAGTACAAGGCAGAAAAGAAACTCCAAATGAAGGGCAAAGACACAGCAGACAAAGAAAGCTGCTTAACTCTTCAACAGTTTTTTAAATAGAACTTAAAATCCTACTCACATGTAACTAAGTAGGAGTCGTAGAAAGGTAACTTTTCAAAATGAATTTTAATATCATCCTCTTCCTCTTTTTTAATGAAATGATCAAGGTTTTACAGAATTCAGGCTGCCAAATGCTGAAGCTTCAAAAGTACTAGTCAAGGTAGTTATTAAAATAATTCTACTATTTAATTTACAGGAATGGCTGATTAGCTTAACTATACATAAAAGTAAATAATATGAAGAAAATTAATCTGTTCTTAAATTTGAGTGTCCTCACTACAAATAACATTAGGGATCAACTTGTTCAAGCCTTAGTGATAGTTCCTGTGGTAGGACCCATACCATACATCTTCAAACTAAATTTTTCTGAAGGGTTTTTAAGTTTTAAATGACATACTTCCCTTATTTGACTTTGAATGGCAGCAACTCTATAAAATACTCCACTTTACACTGTAGTAAGCAAATTTGCCTTAGTTGAGAATTCAGACTGGAAAATAAAATGTCAAAAAGACCATATAAAAATAACAGAAAATGACTTTTAATTTTTAATTTTATTATTGAACTTCATGGCAGTCAATTAAACTAAAAACTAAAATGGTTATAGACTTGCAGAAGTCTTTTTTGTACATAAGGAAATGCTCATAATATTTTCTCTGTTTAATTGTGAGCATGTATACACCTCCTGAATACTTTTGTACACTTGTTACTACATAACTTTTGGTAGGAATCTCTTGCTTTCCCTGAACCTGGCAATTAACAACAGTGCTAGATTTAGATTCATTAGTTGGTTCAAATGACAAGAACCATGTCTATTAATCCTTTTTAAAAATATATGTCCTCTGTGTGCAGTAATGTTGTTATATTGATTTTTATAATATATGTATTCTGAAAATAAATTGAACAGGACTCATAGAACAAATCTTATCCTTGTTTCAACAGTCAAAACTTGCTAACTTGACCCTTTTTCACTGTGATCATCAAAAAGAACTTGATCACACTTTAATATAATTTTTTTAAATGTACACAAAATTATTTGTGAAATAGTTTCGATAAAAAACTAAAGCTAAAAAGTTTCATAGTTTGCCTGCCAAATATTCTATGTTATTGGCAAGGTTGCTCATCATTGAATGATGTAGTTGATTTTGGCAGCTGGAGGCAGAGTTCGAAAGGGAGCTGTGAATAAAATATCATAATTTATAATCCTAATAGAAATGAACTTTTCTATTAATAGTTTGACAATGACAATCCATCACGCCTCACCTCATATACAACTTCTACCACACATCACCATTTTAGATCTAAGAAACAATGATTAGGTGCAGCTGTAAAACACACTGATTCGAAATGAAAGGTTCATTAGTCACATAATAGGAGCTGTGCAAAAAAATCTTGGATTTCCCTTTTGTCTTCTTTTTGGTACTCAATCCATTTTGGCCCGAGGTCTGCATGCAGACAGATGTCCCAAATTGATTTTTGCACCCTAATGATTCCTTTTCTGCCCTTTGCATTCAATTGATGGAGGTGGACAGTGATTGTGCTGATATTCTAAATGGGTTGTGACTCCCTCACGGCATACCTGAATCAAGGCTCAGTGCAGTGTGGATGGGCATTTTTTCCACATTGGCTATTTTATCTGTGTGCACCATATGAATCCTGAGCAGTGTGTGTGTGTGCTGCTGAAATTAACTTATTTTCCCCTACAATGTCTTCCACAGTCTGAAGAAAATAGCACTGACTTGGGAATCATAAAACACAAATACAACAAGCCTAGAGGGTCTCATGTTTTCTAGATTACCTTTTTAGTCATCTAAGAATAGTTCCTCACATTCATTCTAGCCTCTGTCTAGTAATGAAAAATCAAAGGTTTGGGGCAAGGATGCTGGAAGCTACTGGAACTCTGAAACAAGCACCACTATGACACACCCACACCAGCAGAACCAGTGCTCCTGGGCTCATTTCAGACACATCTAAATCATTTCTGTCTTTACTCTTGAGCCCCAACACTAGTGTTATTTCACTTGAAAAGTATTGTCTTTCTAATGAAATGTAGCCTAGAATTCAAGTACAAAGCTTAAGCCGTTGCTGAGCCAGGAACAAACAAAGCAAGAAACACAGATTTGCAGATCTGCTGCTGAAATTTTTGGCATTTTAGGTATTCATTTTTTACTAGTTTTCATTCATTCGTTTCTCAGAATCTCTGCTGTTCCTCCTCTGGTTTACCTCCTTTTCTGTGCTATTTTAAATTTTTATTTGCTCTAATTGCAGCTATCTTCCTTCCTGGTCTCTTTCTTCTAGCAATAAACAATGAAATTTCAAGGCAATAACATTCACAGTAGAGGAAGGAAGAGTTCAAAACATGAGCAGAATGGTAATGAGCTAATAAACATACCATCTCTAGATGCACATTTTAAAAGAATAAATTCATTTATTATGTGTATTACTCAGGATTCTCTAAAGGAACATAACTGATGAAATGAATATATATATAGTAAATATATATGGGGTTTTATTAAATTGCTTTATTGGATAGAGTTAGAGTACTCCAACAATCACTATGCCACCCAGGAGAGGCTGAGTATCCAGTAGTTGCTCATTCCACAAGGCTGGATGTCTCAGCAGTCCCGATTTGGCACTAAAGGCCTGAAGGATTCCTGGAGACCTGCTAGTCTTCAGTGTTTGTTAGAATTTGAAGAAGTTGGTCTATTATTGGCAAAGGAATGTCACAATAACAAGATGAACTCATCAGTGAGAGAGAAAGCAAGCAGGCAAAAAGAGAAAGCTCCATGCTGTCATGACCTTTTATATGGGCTGCCGTCAGAAGGTAATGCTCACATTCAGGGTGGGTCTTCCAACTTGAAAAAATCTGATCAAGAATGTCTCTCTCATTTCAGTTATTTCCAGATCCAGTCAAGTTGGCAATCAAGTTTAGTCATCACATTACATCTTCTGAAAATCTTCTGGGGGGTCAAAGTATTAAAATAGTTGCTATGTATGGCAATTACCAAATAAACGCAAGGAGCAGGCAGGAAACATCAAATGAAACCTTAGAAAGGTGAAGGCACAAAGCTTACTTTACTGGTTTATTGAGAAGTCCATTTAATATGTCTACTGTTTTTAATAAATCACAAAAATTTCAAAACAATACTCACAAGGGGTCTAATAACCATAGAATTGGTTCAATCATAATAGCAAGATTGATCTTTCTCTTAAGATCTGTTCTTTGAATTTCCACTAACAGTGTTACCCCTTTTAATCTCACTACTGAATGTCTTAGGAATGGTTATGTCATTTTTAAAAGACTTCCATTTTTATTTTATTTTTGTGTGTATGTATGTTTGTATCTTTGTATGTATGTGCACAGGAATGCAGGTGCCCACAGAATCCAGAAGACAGTGCTGGATTCCCTAGAGTGGGAGTTACAGATAGTTGTAAGACTCTGATGTGGGTGCTGGGAAAGGAACTGGGATCCTTTGCAAAGGACTGCACCCTATTAACTGTCAAACCATCTCTCTAGCATTGTATCTCACTCTTTGGTATTTAAAATAAATTTGATTTTTGTCTCTTAGAAAACTTTTAAATGATATATCCCATTGTCTATGACTGTCTTTGAGTTGAGGCAATATTACTAAGATGTTCATAAGATATGTATAGGTGCTCTAAGATTTAGTGACTCCAAGTGTAGTTCAGCTATTCAGGAACTTGTAATATGCAAGCTCTCAAATTCTATATGAACTTACTGTATCAGAAGCTGCTAATATTTTCAAGGAATTTCAGATGCATATCATATACATATATATACATATATAAGTATATATGTATATATATGAACATGTATGTATTAAAAATATTCCAATATATTTTTTCTTTTTTTTTAAATTTTATGTGCAATGCTGGTGGAGGTCAGAGAGGTGTCAGATTCCCCTGGAAATGGAGTTACAGATGATTGTTAGTGTTAGGGACTGTGCTAAGGTTAGGGTTTGGGGTGTGTTTAGGGTAAGGATTAGGAAGAGACTAGCATTAGAGTTAAGTGTAAGCTCAAGGCTAAGGTTAGGTTTAGGGTAGGGGTTAGAGTTGGGGTTAGGATTTCATTTAGAGTTAGGGTTAGGGTTAGGGTTAGGGTTAGGATATGATTTAAGGATTGGATAAGGACTAGAATTTGGGCTAGGATTAAGATTATGGTTAGGGATAGTGATAGCCTTAGGGCTAGAATTAAAGTTAGGGTTACAGAGAGAGATAGGTTTAGCATTACTGTTATTGTTAGGATTTGTGTTAGGTTTAGTATTAGGTGTTAAATTTAGAGTTCGAATTAGGTTTGGGTTATGGTTAGGTTTATGGTTAGTATTATTGTGAGGACTAGATTTAGGGTTAATGTTAGGGTTATATTTTAGAATAAGTTTAGGGTCAGGGATAGAGTTACGTTAGGGTTAAATCTAGAGTTCACACTGGGATTAGGTCAAGGTTGGGGCTGGCATTAGGATGGGAGTTGGGACCAGATTTAGATTTGGGGTTAGGGTTAGGGCTAGGAGGACTCAGGCTACCTCTAGGGCAAGGACAAGGGTTAGGGCTAAGACAAGGTATAGCACTAGGTCAAAGGCTGTGGCTAGGGTTAAATTTAGGTTAGGCTTATGAACAGGGCTAGAGCTAGGTATATGGTTGGGGTTAGGGCTAGGGTTAAGGTTAGGGATAGGTGTAGGGTTAGGATTGTGGGTTGGGTTAGTGCTAGGGTTAGAGCTAGTGTTAGAGTTTAGGTTAGTGTTAGGTATTGGACTACAGTTAGGTTTAGGTTAGGGTTAGAACTTGGGTTGGATTAGGGTTTGGGTTATGGTTATGGATAGGATTAGGGTTAGGATTAAGGTTAAGATTATATTTGGGCTACAGTTAACGTTAGGGTCAGGGTTAGATTTAGAGTGTTAGGTTTAGATTTAGTGCTAGGGCTAAGGCTAGGGTTAGGGTTATTATTTGGGATAGAGTTAGGTTTACATTTAAGATTAGTGTTATGTTAGGTTTAGGGTTAGGGCTAAGGTTCCATCTAGGTTTAATGTTAGGGATAGTTTTTGCACTTGGGCTAGTGCTATGGTTCCAGTTAGTGTTATAGATAGGGTTACAGCTTGGGCTAATGTATGGTTAAGTGTAGGGTTATGGCTAGGTTTAGGGTTAGGGTTAGGGTTACTGTTAGGTTTAGAGTTAGAGTTAGATTTAGGGTTATGGTCAGGGTTTGATTTAGGGATTGGGTAGAACTTCAGTTAGGGTAGGTTTAGGTCTGTGGTTAAAGCTAACATTAGGTTTATGCTAGGATTAGGTATAGGGTTGGGTTTGGTATGGAAACAGGGTTGGGATTATGTTAAAATTAGAATAGTGTTAGAGATAGGGTGAGATCTAGGATCAGTACTTTAGCAAGGCTAAGATTTGGGCTAGTGTTATGTCTCAAGCAAGGTCTTGAGCAAGACCTAGATCTATGGCTATGTTTACACTTAGGTTAGAGATAGCATTAGGTAGAGGGTTAGGACTAGTGTTAGGGCTAGGGTAAGGTTTAGGTTTAGAGTTAGGGTTAGGTCTACAAATATGGTTATGGTTATTGTTAGTACTTGGTTAGGGTTAGGGATAGAGTGAGAGTTAGGTTTAGGATTATGGATACAGTTCAGCTTAGTCTTAGACTTAAGGTTAGTACTATGGTGAGGGTGAGGGTTAGGGTTAGAGTGTGGGATAGGATCAGAGCTAGGGTTAGGCTTGGGCTTAGCTTAAGTCTTGGGTCTAGGGCCAGGGTGAAGATTAATGTTATGGTTGGGATTACTGGTAGGTTTAGTGTTAGATTTAGGGTTAGGGTTAGGGATAATGTTATGGTTATGGTTACAGTTTTAATTAGGGCTGTGGTTAGTACTGGGGTTAGGTTTATGATTAGGCTTAGGGCTAGTGTTAGGAGGAATTTTTTTCACCAAAATCTGACATTTTTGATAATATTTTAAAATTATAATTCAAAATGCATTATAGGAAACTCTGAAAGGATTAAATATATAAAGTACAAAAAATATAATTCACAGAAACTATCACAACTTGAAGTGTTTTTTTTGTACACGTTGATACTTATACTGTTTATATCTTAACTTTCTGTCTCTGTCTCTGTCTCTGTCTCTGTCTCTGTCTCTCTCTCTCTCTCTCTCTCTCTCTCTCTCTCTCTCTCTCTCTTTTCTCTCTCAAAAAAAATATTAATATTAAGGTCGTTTTTATGTTTCTTAATTTTTTAGAATTTTCAGGCTTCATGACGATTCTTCATCACTGAACTTGTGGATAGAAGCAGTTAGAGAGAAACAGTACTGAAGAGTTGGACAAACAACCATATCAAATTCTGAGGTTTTGGAATCCTGTTCATAGTGGGATGCAAACATGTTTTATACCAGTTAACCTTATTTTTAAAATTAGTTGAATCTATTAAATTAAAAGGTATATGGAAGTTGATGTGTTCTAAATGGTAATCTAGATTTAATGAAAGGGATTATCTGCAGTGAGAGGCCACCATCTCTTCCTGCATCCTCTGATGAAGGGATTGACATAAGGGTACCAAGATACAGCATCACCCACCAACATCCTCTCACCATATCTTTCCTATGTAATAAGGAGAAAAATTGGAGCAGGAACTCGAGTCTTAAAGGATATTTTAGAAATATTTGAAAATTAACAAGCAGGTGTAAAATTCAAAATGATCTATCATAAATTCCAAATTATGATCTATCCTAAATTCCAAATTCCAAACTACATGTTCTAAATTTCTGTTTGAATATTATTCTGTTCTTATTCTCCTGTTTCAGTTCAAAATTTATGCTTAAATAAGGGTTGTTCTGTTAGCAATATGTCTTCTCCACCTAAACATTTCAGGTAAGTCTGTGTCTATTCACCTGTATGCTAATTGCCTTGCATTTAATTTCTTTATATTTAAAAGATCCTTAGGATCATTCATACTACTTTAAATTTTTTAATTAATTTTTTCTTTGACAGTTTCATACATGCATGTAATACTCTCCGGTCACATTCACCACCTTATTCTCTCTTAGCCTCTTTGAAGCTGAACCGATTTCCCCTCCTCTCAACAAGACTCTCATTGTCCTGCCTTTTTTGTTTTGTTTGTGACCCACTGAGTTTAACCAGGCCTCCCACCTTTCCATGGCTGTGGTGTGACCCACTGGACCCACTGAAGCCAATGACTCCCTTTACAGAACTTATTTCTTTTCCTGAAGTAGGATAATACTTATTTCCTGAACGGGTAATTTAACAGTAAATCTCAATAGCTTTATGCTCCATATTGTCATATAGCATTGATGTTCCATTATCTATGAAGATATAATGGTTTAATTATTGTCTTATCTTTCATAGTAATATTTGTTTCTTCAATATTTTTAACATCCTTGAGAACAGATAATGTCTCTGCTTGCTGTGTCTTCCCAAGAGCTTCTCCCGAACACTTGACTGAGAATACATGTCTTCAGAAACTTTCAGTGATATGGAAAAGGGTCATCAAGTATAATTCAAATGTTTCCAAATGTTCTTCATAAATTTAAAAGATCTAATTACTTCTCATAATTATCTCTGAGACATTACTTAAACATATATACTTGGGCTAGCAAGATGGCTCAGTGGATAATGGCACTCACAGAGTCTGATGACATGAGTTCAATTCCCAACCCACATGAAAGAAGGAGAGAATTGACTCCAGAAAGTTGTCCTATGACCTCCACACATATCACACACATCACACACACACACACACACACACACACACACACACATGTGCACACACAAACACAAGCACACACCCACCGCCCCTACTACATAATAAATAAGTAATCAATAAAAAAATAAACCTTTAAAAAAAGAAGTTGTACATTTAGATAACTTAAAGTCAATTACTAAAGTTCAAAAATGGGTTGATCATTTTTTCATTTAATGTTCAATCTTGTAGTCAATGTCATACCATCTGCAGAATTAGAGTGTCAATAATCTGGTAAAAAATGAATAATGCAACAAGCATTGAGCCAGACAGCAAAAAATATACCCATAAAACAAAAATGCAGTATCATTGCTATTAAGAGAAAACCAAGATATCATTAAACCTTTGACAACCTTTGTAATTTATTACAGTTTGGCTCAAAGAAACAGAGAAATTTTGTGAATAAAAGAAGAATTGTGGCGCTAGGCACTGTGGCTTTATTGACTGCACTCAAGACAGACATAGGTAGATTTCTGTGAGTTCTAGGCCAGTTTGGTCTACATAGTGAATTCCAAGACAGCAAGGGCTAAATACTTAAATCTGGTCTCAAAAACAAAAAGTACTGTAAGACATGATACTCTGTTTCAAACATGTCAGTAAAAGTGCTGTTTAGGGAACAGTGAGATGACTCAGCAGATAAAAATACTTCCTGGGGCTGGAGCGATGGCTCAGAATTTAAGAGCACTGACTGCTCTTGCAGAGGACCCAGGTTCAATTCCCAGCACCCACATGGTGGCTATGAACAGTCTTTAACTCCAGTTCCAGGAGAATACGAAGCATTCTTCTGACCTCTGCAACATGACAGGGCATGGGTACACTCACGTATATGTAGGCAATCCACTCATATGCATGAAATAAAAATAATAAATAAAGGAGCCCTCTGGACCTGGTCCTGTGCCCCCACCTCCCTTTGGGTCCCTGGGGTGCACAGCAGCTGGCATCCTGGTGCCAGCATCTTTTCTGGGTAAGTCTCATGGCACCCACCATGCCTTAACTCTCCTAGCCTCATTCACCTTCCCAGCTCCCCCACCCCATCTCTCCTTCTGGCCTGTATACTGGACCATTTTTTGTCTTGACACCCTAAACCCCTGGGCTGACCCCTTAGCCCAGAGTCCCCACTGCTTCCTGATCCTTTGCATCCAGACCAACCCACTTCCTCTCTGTGGTCACCAGGAGCCCTCTGGGCCTGATCTCACCCCCACCTACCTTTGTTTCCATAGGCAGCTAAGCCCCCACCTTCCTGGTGCTAGCATATTTCCTCAGTGGGGCATGCATTGACTCCCACAGCCTCATTCACCCGCCCAGCTCTCCCACCCCATCTCTCCTCCTATTAATGAGTTCTGGTCCATTTCTTTCTTGGCACCCCAGATGCCTGGACTGACCTCTTGGCCCAGAATTCCCACAGCTTCCTGATCCTTTGTATCAGACCAAACCAATCTCTCCCTGCAGTCCCCAGGAGCTCTCTGGGTCTAGTCCCGCCCCCACCTCCTTTTGAGTCCTTGGTGCCAGCATCTTTCCTGGGTAAGCTGTGCTGGGCCCAGCACACTTTGACTCCCCCAGGGGCATTCACCCTCCCAGCTTCCTCACCCCATCTCTCCTCCTGTCCTGGAGACTGGCCCATTTCTTGTCTTGGCACCCCAAACCTCTTAGACCAGAATCTGCACTGCTTCCTGATTCTTTGACTCCAGACCAACCCAATTCCTCTCAGTAGTCCCAAGGAGCCCTCAGGGCCTCTGCCTGCCCCACCTCCCTTTGGATCCCTGGGTGGCATAGCCACCAGCTTCCTGAGATCAGCATCTTTTCCGAGACTTGCTCGCAGGCCAGTCCAGCACCCCAAATTCTGAGGTCAGCATCTTACCTGGAGGGATGAAGACCTTAGGTGAAAGCCTGAATGCATCAGAACCTCTGTAAGAACTCCTGAATATGAAAGAAATTTGGCTACTCCAATATAAAACCAAAAGAAAGAACCTGAAGTCTAGACCAACCAGCTTTACCTGCCCACAAAAAAAAAACCACAAAGGAACATAAAGTTTACCAAAAGAAGCAGACCTAAACTCAACAAAGGAAAGCATGAGTCTCACACAAGAATCAGAAACTACAAAAGAAGTACACATGTCAAAGTCACAGAGCAAAAACAATAACATGAAAAACCAAAATAACATATCCCCACCAAATATCAATAGTCCTCTAGAGGAGTAAAGTGAGAAACCCCTAGAGACATGGGACATGGAACTCAAAAGAACAATTATGAACATGATAAAAGAATTCAATGAATTTAAAGAACACACAAACAAAGAAATCAAAGAACAAAGGAAGATAAGGATAAATTCTCAATGAATTCAGAAAAGACCTAGAAATATTGAAGACTCCTGAGGCTGAAATGAAGAAGGAAGTGAAACACTCAGTAGGCCAAGTAGAAATGACAGGAGAAAGCCTCACCAATAGGATGAATGAAATGGAATATAGAATGTCTAGACTAGAAGATAAAGTGGACGAATTAGACCACTCAAGCAAAGATTATGAAAAACTTAAGGAAACACAAGAATGGAATATGAAGGAATAGTGTAACACCATAAAAAGAACAAACTTAAAAATCATAGGCATATAGGAAGGAGAAGAATCCCAAGATAATGGCATGGACCAGATCTTCAACAGAATTGTAGAAGAAAATTTCCCAAAATTAAAGAAAGGCACACCCATACAAATACAAGAAGCATATAGAACACCAAACAGACAGGACCAGAAAAGAAACTCTGCATGGAACATCATAGTAAAAACACTAAACATACAGAAAAAAGAGACAAAACTGAAAGCTTCAAAAGAAACAAGTCACGTATAAAGGAAAACCCATCATAATTACAGCTGACTTTTCAGTGCAAACTATGAAAGGTAGAAAAGCCTAGACCAAAGAATTCCCAGTTCTAAATGATCACAGATGACAACCCAGATTGCCCAGCCAGGCTGAAAGAATTCATGTCCACAAAACAAACCCTTCAGAGAGTTCTTGAAGTAATACAAAGAGCTGAAGAAAGAACGACCATACACAAGGGGTTACAGAAAGAAACTCAATGAAGGTATAACTGTGGAAATGAACAGCTATACCAAAAATGTGAACAGAAATAAAAATGGCAGGATTCAACACAGATCTTTCATTCACAACAATAAATATTAATAGATGGAACTCCCCATTCAAAAGTCACAGACTAGTTGAGTGGACTAAGAAACAAACCCCATCTTTTTGTTGTAAGCAAGAAACTCATCTCACTTTCAAGGACAGGCACTACCTTAAGGTGAAAAGATGGAAAAAAAGTACCAAGTGAATGGTACTAAGAAAAAAGTAAGCATTGCAATTCTAATATCTGATAAAATAGACTTTAAAACCAATCAGAAGAGATAAAGAGGGCCATTCATTCTAATCAAAGGAACAAGAGACCAAGAAGATATTACAATGATGATTATATACTTACCAAACTTTGGTGCACACAACTTCATAAAAACAGTACTCCAAGACTTTAAGACACAGATTAATCCCAACTCATTAATAGTAGGGTACTTCAATACCCCATTATTTCCATTAGATAAGTCAACAAAACAGAGAATTAACAGAGATCTGAATTAAACAATGCGATATGTCACAAGGACCTAACAGACATCTACCAAATATTCCACCTAAGCATCAAAGAATATACTTTCTATTCAGCACCCCATGGAACCTTATCCAAAATCAGCCATATACTGGGGCACAAAGCAAACCTCATCAAATACGAAAGATTGAAATAATTCCATGCATTCTATCAGATCACAATTCAATAAAGATTAAAATCAACACCAGAAGGAACCCTAGTAACTACATGAACAAATAGTGATTAAACAACACACTCCTGAATCATGAATGAGTCAAAGGAGAAATTAAGAAAGAAATAAAAGTATTCCTGGGACTAAATAAAAAAGGACAATATAATGCAACAAAACCTCTGGGACATGTTGAAAGCTGTCCTTAGAGGAAATTTTATAGCTCTAAGTGTCTACATTAAAAAATCAGAAAGAATACAAATAAATAACTTGACATTGCAACAACATATGAAACCCAAACCCAGCAGACAAAAAGAAATAACAAAAATCAGGGCAGAAATTAATGAAATCAAAACAAAGAAAACAATAAAAAGAATCAATGAATCCAAGAGCTGGTTCTTTGCAAAGATAAACAAGATTGACAGACTACTAGTCCAGTTAACCAAAAGAAAGAGAAACTCCAAATCAACAAAATCAGAGATGAAAGGGGAAACAACACAACAGACACCAAAAAGATCCAGAACATTATAAGGGAATACTTTAAAAACCCAATGCTACTAAATTTGAAAACCTAAAAGAAAAGGACAGGTATCTAAAAGTATGGGAACCAACAAAACTACATCAAGAATAGAACAACAGATTAAACAGACCCATAACACATAAGGAAATTGAAACATCAATACAAAATCTCCTGAAATAAAAAAGCCCAGGACCAGATGGGTTTACAGCCAAATTCTACCAGATATTTAAAGAAGACTTACAGCCAATGCTACTTAATTTATTCAAAAGATAGAAATGGAGGGAAAACTTCCAAATTCCTTCTATGAAGCCAGCATCACTCTAATACCAAAGCCAGGTAAAGGTACAACCAAAAGAGATAACAATAGGCTCATATGCTTAATGAACATAGATGCAAAAATTATTAAGAAAATACTTGCAAACTGCATATAGACACACATCAGAAAGATCATCCATCATCATCAAGTTGGTTTTATTCCCAAGATGCAGTGATGGTTCAATATACATAAGTCAATAAACATCATAAATCATATAAATGGTCTCAAAGACAAGAACCACATGGTCATCTCAATAGATGCAGAAAAGGCTTTTGACAAAATTCAACATGTATTTATTTTCAAAGTCCTAGAGGAAACTGGACTGGAAGGAACATATCTCAACATAAATAAAGCCATATATAACAAACCTACAGCCAACATCATTCTAAATGGAGAAAAACTAGAAGCATTGCCACTGTAATCATGAACCAGACAAGGCTGTTCACTATCTCCACTCCTTTTTAACATAGTTCTTGAAACTTTTGCAAGAGCAATAAGACAAGAGAAGGAAACTAAAGGAATAATAATTGGTAAAGAAGTGATCAAATTATCCCTTTTTGAAGATGATATGATATTATATCTAAGGGATGACAAAAATTGCACCAGAAAACTCGTAGGAATTATTAACACATTCAGTAAAGGGGCAGGTTACAAAATTAATCTAAAAAAGTCTGTAGTCTTTCTAAATACCAATAATAAACAACCAGAGAAAGTGTAAATGAAAACACTCCTTTTCACAATAGCTGCAATATATAGAGGAAGACATCAGATGATGGAAGGACCTCCCATGCTCATGGATTGGAAGAATTAATATTGTGAAAATGACCATCCTACCAAAAGCTATTTATAGATTCAATGCAATGCCAATCAAAATCCACATGACATTTTTCAAAGAATTGGAAGAAAAGAATGTTAAGATTTATATGGAAACACAAAAGGCCTTGGATAGCCAAAGCAACCCTGAGCACTAAGAGCAATCCTGGGGGGATTTCTATATCAGTTTTTAAACTGTATTACACAACTATAGTCATAAGAACAACATGGTACTGGCACAAAAGAGACCAGAAAAAAAGATCAATGGAAAAAAATTGAAGACCCAAATATGAGTTAAAGCAGTTTTCGTCCACCTGGTATTTGACAAAGGGGCCAAGAACAGTCACTTGGTGAAAGACAGCATCTTCAGCAAATGGTGCTGGCAAAACTGGATCTCCACCTGTAGAAGAATGAAACTAAACCCCTGTCTTTCGCCTTGCACAAAGGTCAACTCCAAATGGATCAAAGACCTCAGTGTGAAGCCTGAAACTCTGAAACTGTTAGAAAAAAGCAATGGCAATTACCTATAAGATATAGGTGTAGGTAAGGATTTTCTAAACCAGACATTAATTGCTCAGGAAACAAGGTCAAGAATCAAAAAATAGGGCCTCATTAAACTAAAACATGTCCATATATCAAAATAAACAACCAAGGAAGTGAAAAGAAAACCCACAGAATTGGTGAAAATCTTCAGTAGTGACACATCTGACAGAGGTTTAACATTGAGAATATATAACAAACTCAAAAACCAAAAAATCGAGAAAGGAAGTAACGCAATTAAAAGATGGGCTAGGGAGCTGAACAGAGAGTTCTCAAAAGAAGAAATAAAGATGGCTAAGAAACATCATTAAAAGGTATTCAACATTACTAGTAATTGGGGAAATGCAAATTAAAACCACTTTAAGATTTCATCTTATTGCAATCAGACTGGCTAAGATCAAGAGAACAAATGATATAAAAATATTGGAAAGGATGTGGGGAAAGAGGAACCCTCATCCACTACTGGTGGGGTTGCAAACTTGTTCAATCCCTATGGAAAGCAGTGTGGAGAACTTTTAAAAAGCTACAAATGAATCTACCATTTAACACAGTTACATCACTCCTTGGCATCCTATTGCAGAGACACTTGTACATCCATGTTTGTTGCTGCTCTTTTCACAATAGCTGAAAGATGGAAGCACCCTAAGTGCCCGTCAACTGACGAGTAGATAATGAAAATGTGGTTCATTTATATGATGGAGTTTTACTCAGCAGTAAAGAAAGATGAAATCATGAAATTTGCATGTAAATGGATGGAACTAGAAACTGTTATACTAAGTGAAGTAACACAGACTCAGAAAAAATCTACGTATGTTTTCCCTCATATGTGGATCCTAAACCAAATCCTGATAAGTATGTATCCAGAGATAACTACAGGAACCAGGATAATGGAAAAGAACCAGGGAGGTAAAGGAAAAGAAAGAACCTGAAAGAGGACAGTAGGGAACAAGCATTAATAAGGGAGATATGGATAAAAATTGAGTTAGTTTAAGGGGGGATATACAAGGAACCTGGGGATAAAGGGAAAGAGCTCAAGAGAAGTAGGACCATAGGAGAGGGTATTATGAAGGGAGAAAGAGAAAAAATGGGGGCACCTTAATTGGGGAAACCATGATGGAGGGGTTAGACAAGAGATAAATAAGGCTTAGCTCATTTTGAAAACCAGATGGAACCATATTAGTCAAACAACCTACTGTCAAATTATATATACCAGATCAAGAAATATATGTCTAGGCAAGGTTTATCTGAGAACAATTGGTCTTTGCCTAAGATTTACTTACATGGTACACAGTAATTAAAAGTAAAAGATTGGTGGAACTAACCTTCTTGGATGTTTAACAGATATATGGATAAAAATGGGGTTATTTTAAGGGGAGGGGGAGGGAAGGTTATATAACACCTAGGGGATAAAAGGAAAGAAGGAACTCAAGAGACGTCAGACCATAGGAGAAGGGTATTTTTGAGGGAGAAGTGGGAAAAATGGGGAAACCATGGTGAAAAGATTACACAATGTAAGAGATAAATAATGCCTAGCTAGTTTAAGAAATACACAGGGAACCATATTAATTGAACAACCTGCGGACAAATTATACATACTACTAGCTCAAGGAATATAATATATATCTAGGCAAGGTTTATCTGAGAATGTTTGGTCTTTGTCCAAGCTTTATCTACATGGCACATGGTAATTAAAAGTACCAGACTGGTGGAACTAACCTTCTTGGATGCTTAACAGCCATACTTTGAGACCTATACTAATTTGTTCAGAGGGACATAAAAGACATTTTTTGCTCCTTGCCCTCCTAGGTCAACTAAGTTTCAGGGGACTATGAGCATCTCTTAAAATGTCCTGTATCGGTGGTGAGTCACCTGTCCTCTTGATCAAGGAGGCCACGGAGACCCTATTAAATGGACTTGAACCAGTGTCCAGTCTACAAAGAGGAGGGTCAACACAGAGGAAAAATTTCCTCCATGCTTCCAAGTGAAGCCAGCCATGGTCAAGCAGGACCTTTGATTTATCTTCACATAAAAGGAACTGGTGAAAGAAAGAGGCCAGGGGTTCTTCCCAAGCCCATGTGATTTCTGAGGAACAGATCTTCAAAAAGCCTTTAGAGTAAAAATAAATTGGTTTATCTGGGCCAACTGCATGGTTTTAAACATCCAAAAGGAAATTATAACCAAAGATTAAAGTGGTCAATATAATTTTTTAAGAGTCCATGTGTATAGCTAAAGGCTACATAACAAGAAACAATGCCAGACAGAAGATACCTTCCTTTGAGCTGTTGGCCAGGTTGGCCTGAGAGACTCCCAGACTGTTGTCCAGCATAGAACTAGGAAAATGAACAGTCGACTTTCATCTTATCTAAAGGAATATTGGCAACTGATTGGTGCTAGTTGAGGAAGTGCTGATCTTCTTAAAACAAAGAACTCTAGATAGGCTGACTAGATTCAGAGGATGGATAAGCACTGGAGAATGGCTGGGAGCAATGACAACACAGTGGAAAGTAATAGGGATGACATAGTATATGTGCTCCAATGGGTGTGGGGGGCTATGAGAGGGTGCCATTTGCAAAGTGGGTATATAGATGAATAAGATTGTTTGGGATGTTCTGTATGAAATAGACATACACACACAAATCAACAAATTAAAAAATGAGTTATATTTGAGGAAGAAGCATAAAAATTTACTTCATGTTAATTAGTAGAGGTGAAAAATATTATCATTGAAATCTACTTGAAGACTTTATATCCATATTTAGGTGCCAAGGTTCTGAGTATAACCGACTATGACTAATAATAATCAGATACATAGATTAGAGATGCATGTGCAAACATCTAAATGTTAGTAGCATTAAAATTTAGTTTTTCCATATGAAACAGCACATTTTAAAATGAAATGGAGATCTTTTTTAAATGTTAAAACCATTCAATTTTATGTCTCATAGGGTTTATATTGAGTTCAATTTGTATAACTATTAATTCAACTTTGAACTTGAACATTTATAGCCGCTTTTGAAAGATGCTTCTTTGCTCTGGAAGTTGTTATTGAACATGTTAATGCTGTAAAAGTAATAATAATAAACAAAGTATTTAAAAAAACACTTCCTGTGCAAGTCTAGCCACTTGAGTTCAACTCATGGAACTCACATAACACTGGAAGGAGAAAACCAACTTCACAAAGTTGTCTTTTGACCTATGCACCTGTGTCATGGCACATGTGCTTCTCTCAAATGTCCCACAAAATAATAATTTTAAAATATTTTTATTCATTATTTTTGCTTTTTAAATGTGTAAGTATATGGCCTGCATGTATGTAAGTGTACCTGTGTTATGCAATGTCTGCAGAGGTCAGAAGATGGCATTTGATCCCCTGGAATAAGACTTATGAACTGTTAGCTGCCATGTGGGTACTGAGAATCGAACGTGGGTCCTCAGCAAGAACAGCCAGTGCTCTTAATTGCTGAGCTATCTTTCCAGCCCCAAAAGTAACAATTTTTAAAAGTGCCATTTACTTCATTCTGCTAATGGGTTATAATTAATAATTCACTAATGTTTGTGATATGTTGATATTTTCCAGGAATTTTAATAAAATTGACAAATTAATATCTTATAACTGTGCACATACAATAACTGTGCCACTTGTTACTCCAGGATTTAAATATATCTAAGAAATTCTCTATAAAAATATGATATCTATAGGAATAAGTGATTGCATTGTATATTGAGTATCAAATACATAGGTACATATTCTTTTGAAAATGTGACCATATATTTTTTATTTTAATAGAAGATTCACATATTTTTAATAATCCCCTTAGAGTGAGAGTTTGAAGAATTTGTCATGCATTGCTTCAAGAGTGGAAAATACCTAATCTTAAAATGTAAATAGAAGAAGCGCAATTCAGAAATGTAAAACGAAATGATGAAAACCGAGTGCAGCCATCCATGCCGCATATTGCAGGATGTGCTGCAAAGTGATTGAAACCACATTGAACATTAAATTAATTCTTATTCATGACTTTAACTCTGAAGGGATTGTATTTCAGAACCCTTTCATCTTTCAAAGTATTTTAGCACATTTTAATATAAAACATTTTTATCTACAGGATATTTTTTATGTATAAAACATAAAGCAAAGTATGTACATATGTAGTGATGACCCTTCAATTACTTACAGAGCAGCAACAACAATAAATGTGCTTACAACCCCATCTGCATAGTATTGCAAACCTTGGACCCAAAGTAACTTTTCTCTGTGGCTTTGTAAGTGATTATTACAGTGACCTACTGGTAGGATAATCAAATGGAGGTAAGGACATAGGAGCAATGATGGAAAGCCTATTTCTTTAGATGAATCATTTTCAAAGTTCAAAATCCATATTTCTCACAGATTCTTTCAAAACTAGTTTCAAAGACTGTGATTTCAAATAAATGTGTATCTTGAGATGACAACACATACTGCACAGGATTAATTATCTTATAGTGTTGGTTAATATTATTCCTCCACACTGTAACTTAATGTACTAGTATAACACTATATTGACAATTGCTCAAGATAGTTCTATCACTAGCTGCTAACAAGGTAGTCTATCTCTTGCCCTCATCAAGAAGGCAACTGTATTCTCCACAGGGGAAAATTTGTCGTTTCAAGTGGAATTGGTATCTATAGAGAGAGATTTAACGACAAAGTGAGTCTAACATGTCTACCTGCTACATGTGGAAGTCACTCCACTCCCTGTTATGTCCTCAAGTCACGCTGTGATCTCCACTTTTAGCACTGTGTAGCTCCAAAAGGCAGAACGGCATCTTTACTTACCTGGACGCTACATGATGCAATGATGATAATGACATTCAAGATAAAAATCTATGAAGGACTTGTGCATGAAATGGGTGCAAAGAGATATAACATGTGTGGTCAGAAGAAATGGCATTTCAAAAGCCTTGGTTGTTTTAGTGACCCTGTGTTACATTTCATATAGGTGTTTGAAGGTAGAAAAAAGTAGTAATGAGCTTGATCGGCTGCAGTAATGATAAAGGTGACTGGAAAAAAATGCAGGACACAAAAGGGAGCTTCAAACAGAGGGCAGGAAGTCCAGGTCTAAAGCACTAGTCAGTGATGAGAGATCTGCAGCCTTGAGAAAGATGGGTGATGTGAACAACTACGGCTAAGAATACCAAGCTCTAGGTAAGGCAGAAATTGAGCTCACAAATATCTCAAGTAGTCGGTTTTCATTTCTAAAAAATTGTTCATGAAATATTTGGTTTTGAAAGGTATTTTGCAGCTCATTTATTGAAATAATGTATGTATTTTTGAGAGCATCATGAAGTGTAGAGCCTTCTTCCCTGCCCCTTCTAGTCTTATACCATTCCTGAGGCCCCTCCACTCCTGCATCCAGCCTTATATTAATTTTTTTTTCTTTTATTAGGTTTCCTTTCACAGACCATTTCCCTCTTCTCAAAGGCAGATTTCTCAGAGCTCTTAATTTTCACTCCCAACCTCCTTCCTGATATCTACCTTGACAACTCTTTTATTCACTTTGACCCCTTCCTATGGGTTAGCTGTCAGATCTACTTAGCCCCCAAATCCCAGCACTCTCAACTGTAAAACATTTTGAGAAATATCTTTCCACTTTTACTTCTCTGGGTAAGAAAGTCATTACTTGCCTTCTTTTAATGGCCTTTGACTTAATATTTTGCCTCATTTCTAATCATTCATAACTTACAAGCAAGTTAATTATCCTTAATACATAGATCATTAATCATTTTAACAAAACCACCTGGCTCTCTCATACTTAGAGATAAAAGAATAAATTACTAAAGCAAAAATTAAATATATCCACAATGTCATTTCAAACTACTCATTTTCCTCCACTTTACATATCCCACATCCAGAACAAAATGAGAACTTATGCTTCAACTAAGGGGAGCCAAGTGTTCTCATCTTATCCTGAAATAGCCACTACTCAATACAGTTAGGCTAGCCTGATGAATTCTTTGTCACTGTCTAGCCTGAGGTGACCTTTTTCTCTCACACATCTGATAACACCTTAGTTTCTCAGAGTGCTGACAGTGATCTTTCTTTTGCTATAAGCATTTGCTCAGATATTACTTTCCTTTTTATAATATAAACTCCCTAGAGAAGGAAATTGTTTCCTTGAGTAGGGATTTCAATGCAATCAAATTTTCATTCCCACTCAACAAATCCAGTGCCTTTCCACGTCTCCTGAAACATACTAGTTAAAAGAGAGGAAGAAAGTGCTAGAATAATGTATACAACTGAACCTTTTCTGCTTGATCATATAGTAATTTTATATAATTTTTATCAACGACTTTGTTTCTTAGAGGACCAGGTGCAATTTCCTTATTTTTATTGAAGGCTAGACTCTCTCAGTTTCATGAGTTCTAACCTTTTAATTTAAGAATGCTCTTTTTTTCAAATAAGCCTTTGTACATGTTCACATAGCCTGCCCCAAACATGTTTTACCCTGAAATTGATAATGCATTGTAAATTCCCGATCACTGCAGTATTTCTAGGTTATTTTCAGCTGGCTTTTCTTTTCTTCTGTAGTGATAGTAACTTATCTCTTATTCACCACTTATGAATATACTACTTACTGAACTTTTCTTAATTTTTTGGAATATTACAATAAAAGAACTTTCTTTGGGGGATGGCATGTACTGGGGATTGAACCTAGGGCCTTGTGCATGCTAAGCAAGATATATCACTTGCTTAGATCTCAAGATCTAAGATCCTTATATACGTGCATTAAAGTGAGTCAGGAATTAACAGTATATAATAATTAACATTCCTGGCAGGCACATGAATTATAGAGTCCCTAAACTTTTTCTTTCATCTGTAAATGTAAGAAGCAAAAGTTAAAACCAACTAACATGATGCTTAAATTTTAGCACTCATTACTAAGCAGATAATAACAATTTTGATTCATAGGAAGGAATAAATGGAGAACTGATCTGTTTATAATATAAATATGCTGTTTGGACATATTTTGTATATTAATAGATGAAAAATTGTTGTGTACATGAAAATATTCTGTAGTAAGTACAAAGCACATGACAGGAAAAATAGAACTAATATTATTAGATTTATTGTACTCAAATGGCAGTATATTTCATATTCCTATAATTTTACTAAACAAATGAAAGGATTTCAACTTTTAAATACTGTAATGGTATAGGCTAACATATATCTAAGAACTCAACAATTTATTTGATATTTCTACCTTGCAAGTCAAATTTCAGGTTATCATAAAGCAAATAAGCCACAGATACAAATATTTAAATGCTTTTATTAAGATGAATATGTGGAGGATGAATAATGACATAATTTGGCTAAAGAGATAGAAATGCCTAAGATACTTTTAATAAAAGTAATTAGCAATATAAGAAACTAGGACCAGATATACAAGTAAAAGCAAAATTATTTGTCTTTAGTAACCAACGTATATATATAGTAAGTACAGAATTAAAGTAAGATTTCAATTATAGAGCCACCATTCAAACTTATTTTAAGACCGGAGGGAAAAGCTTTCTTCTGCAGGGAAATACTCTTTTTATCCTTTTAGTACCCAAATCATAAGGAAACCCATTGTTTTATTAATTTTTTTGACTTGAAAAAAGAAGAGTTAAGCAAACACAGAATCTTTCTGTGTGTGGAAAGCTCAGAGTAGTTAAATGGTGAAGAAAAGACATTCTGGCCTTCAAAGAAGGTTGAAAATGACTCTGAAAATGCTTTGTAATCTATTTCATTTTTCTGATAAAACAAGGAGAACATTTTTAAAGGAGAATATCAGAAAGCAGAGGAGGTCAATGAGGGGTGGATGTATCTGAAGACAGAAGCTGCTTTGTGTGTGCTGGCTGTGGCAGAGGGTATTGAAGGCATTTCTTTTGAGCTTATGTAAAGAGAGGATCAGGAAATTGGCAGGTGGTGATTTAAAAGTCCAGTGCCTACAGGAGGGTTAAAGAGAAGGGGAATTGAATCGAAAGTCAATGCAAGGCTGGTCTGATCCCTTTTGTACCCTGTTCTAAGGCTTACCAAGTCTAAATGGACTTATGAGTTCTGTCCATCATCAGTGGATAGTCTCCAGAAATATTATTTAAAAAATGTCAATTTGTGCTTGGCTGAGCTCAGGGTACCGAGCAGCCTGAGACAGTAGACAAGAAGTTACAAAATACGTTGAGGGATTTTTCTAAATGTACCATGTTCTCTACAGAGAAAGTTTTAGGAATATTTTGGGTCGTTTTCAGAAATTTAAAAGTGAAAAACATCAGTGTCAGGTAAGGGTCCCTAAGAACCTGTGGCTAGACAGATCACAGATGACAGGGGATAGCTTGCTATTATTATTCTGCTAAACAGGAATAGTATTAAACCAGCTCCTAATGACATGTTGGTATAGTCTTATATTAATGCAATCGCCTACCTCCCACCAGAGAAGCTTACTAGTGTGAAGATGGTGATTAACACAGAGACCCACAAGTGGTCACCATGCTGAGAATAAGAGACTCCAGAGTGCTTAACTCTGAATAGGACTTTTGTCTCCCAAAGATCAGAGATCATTGTGAAAGAGGGAGTGGAAAGATTGTAAGAGTCAGAGATGGTGAATGACCACAAGGAAATAGAGTTTTCCAGACAGCTAGACAGTTACTCATGTTAACTCACAGCAGTGGTGACAGTAGGCACAAGTCCTACATAAGCTCAGGCCATACAAAATCCCAGCATAAAAGTGAGGAACTAGACAGAAAACCCCACCCTAGCTGAGGATTTATTGGCAACCAATAACTGCAGAGAGAAGAGAATCAGTCTTTTTAACAGTGTGACTCTGGTAGGTTAGCCAGACTCCAGCAGCTGAATCCACACTGAAAGGGACATATATATATGTACATAAAATCGAAGGGCATGGTAAGGGAGATGCAGATGGGAAGGGTATCTAAATATGATCAAAATATATGAAATTTGCAAAAATTCAATAAAAATACTTTTAAAAATTGAAAAACATTATAATAGATATATACCATTGAAGCACAAAAGACAATTCACCTTCAAAATAGTTTTCCAATTCTATAAAGTTGGAAATGGTTGTTTTTCAAGGATGTTGTAATAAGGGCAGTCAATATGATCATTGAGTATAACTTTGTATTTAGCAGCAAACAGAAAACTGGAGCCAATCCATGGCTGACGACGGGAAGAATAGAAGAGCTGGATAAATGAACTAACCTGAATGTCTTCTACTTTTCAGTGTATGTAGTACTTTATGTATCCAACAGCCTTTGTAGAGATTTCTATACACACAAGCACGCACGCACACACACACACACACACACACACACACACACACACTATTATAATTTGATACACTTTATATCCTCTGATAAGGAGGGACAAACTGAATTTGAGGATCTATGATCAATTAAACACATCCATAATGAGACTTAACAGAATATTTTAGGATGCATGTAACTTAACAACATCTCAGTAAACAATATTATCCCAAAATGAATCAAAAGAATCTAAGACGGGAATTAGCAATGCCTTACTCTTTCCTCCTAAGTGGAAACATTATATATTGGATAAGTATGTAGATTTTTGAGTTGATCCCTTCCCAGTCATTGTTCTTTGACAAGCCCCTTACATTTTTGTGCCTCAAAGTCTTCACTCTAAATGGTGTTGACACATGTAGTTGGCAGAATAATGCCTTCATTGTCAATATTTGATGACTTAGTTCTTAGAACTTGAGATTTCAAGAGTCTTTTAGACTAAAGGGAAGGGTCAATAGAAGGTGAGTCAGAGAGATCTGAAAGTGTTTATAGGCTGCACTTGTGACTTGTCATAGCAGTTTTAGGAAAGTGCTAAAATACAAATGGGTAGAGTAAGCAGGTGTTCTTCAGAAAGTGAAATAAATGAGGAAATAGATTTTCTGCTCAATTCTCAAGAATTAAAAAAAAAGTCATTGTATCACATTGATTGTGACATAAAAATGCCCACTTCAGACCACAGGAACTACTCCATCCCAAGACACTCTATCCTGGAGTAGGGAGAAAGTAACACTCTTGCTCACACACTCTCCCCTGCTATTGGTCACGGATTTATCCCAGACTATTACTGCTCCTACAACTCCAGACTGTACATGCAGTGACAGTGTAAGACCCCTTGTAACCTGTGTACCCAGTGATTTCAAAAGAGCTAGAACAGAAGCATGAGGCACAAGCAAAAGGAAAGGCAGCACTGAGATGTGTGCACATTGCTTAGAGACCTGGTGACCAAACGATGAGTGACCAGCGGCAGCAGAGCCAGGGGCAGGGGGAGTAATCTGATGTGTGCCTGTTAGGAATCTCAGTCATCTAATCACATCACATTTGCAGATTATCGTGGGGAGTAAACTAATCTTCCACTTTCCCATGCATGAAATTCTTTACTACAGGGTCTCCTGCTCCTGACTAGAAATCAAAATCCATGGAACCAGGAAAATATTCCCTATTGTTTTATCAGAAGTGACCATATGGTAAACTCTAGAAAAATATTTGCTTAGTAAATTAATAAATTAATTTTGCTGCAATAATATTTTGATATTAAAAAAGACCCTAGTTGAAGAAAAGACATTTCTATTTATTAATGATAACCATAGTTGTTATTATTCAATTCATCTTATATGTTAGGTACTCTGCTAGCTGTTTAAATATATAGTTTTCTTTCTTGATGATATGGTGTTTGTTTTCTCTCTGTGAGATTACTTTGCTTTGTTGAAATAGCCAAGATATAACATTAAAAAAATACTTTTAGCAAGAAATACTTCCCCCGCTTAAGAGATTCAGAGAAAACAAGATTCTTGCCATCAAAAACATTCATGTCATGCTGTTTTGAGTGTGCCATCTCTCATCCATGTGCTACATTTTCCTCCATCCATTGGTACTGAAATATACTTTATGATTGATTTTGCAGGAATACATGAAGATTGGAAACAAGTTCATGAGTTATCTTTTAGTTAAGTGCTTAATATGTTTTCATAACAGATGAAATGTTATATAGATAAATGAAGATGAAACATAAAACGCAAGCATTCATTGACCCAAGCAAATAATAAAAAATAAAACCTTTTAAATTATAAGGCAAAAAATTTATAGGAGACGAAAAAGGAAAACAGAAAATAGTCCAATAGAAGTCAATTTTTTAAAATATTTTTTAGAAGAAACATTTCATTACAGCTTTAAAATACTAATAACAGTTTCCAGAACAAAGATACATCTCTTTCAAAAGTGGTTATAAAATTTTTAGGTTCGCTGTTGAATTTTTTAATAACTATATTGATGGCAGGCACAAAGAACATTGTTAAATACTCATATCACCTCCAATTGTTTATGCCAATAATTTTCTTCATTCTATAGTAATATTTATAAAATTGTCTTAAATTTTTAATTAGTTTGCTGTTTCCAGTGCTAATATACCTACATTATTTCATATGGTCCTCACCAATCTAATAAAATACAGATCACCCATCTTGAATTAAATAACAATGGTATCATTATTTTATTTAAAGATGATGCTACTGATTCCCAAGACTAAATGACTTTATGGTCAAACAGGCCTAATCTAAGACTTAAACTCAAATTTTCTAAATTCGTATCGCTTTTTTTTTTTCCACACAAATCTTTCCCCTTAGCTTAAGTTTCTAATGAATTGAAATATCGAAATTGAAGCTCACCGTTTCTTTCTGATTATCTCACGGTTTTCAAGCTATCACACTCTGAGGCATTATAGGAAGAAAAAAATGAAAAAAATAATAACTGTGCTGGACAGCTTTAGTGTCAGACACACCTGGGTTCAGGGAGCCTCAACTGGGGAACTGCCTCCATTGAACTGGCCTGTGGCCATGTCCATGGGGCATCTTTTTGATTGTTGTGTGATGTGGGAGGGCCCAGGCCACTGTGGGTTGTGCCACCCCTGGGCAGGTGGGCCTGTGTTGCATAAGAAAGCAAGCTGAGCAGGGGCCAGTGGAGCAAGCCAGTAAGCAGCACTCCTCCATAGCCTGTGCTTCAGCTCTTGCCTCCAGGTTCCTGCCCCAAGTTCCTTCCTTGGGCTCCCTGATGAACTGTGACCCAGAAGATGTAAGCTGAATAAACCCCTTCCTCCCCAAGTTGGTATTGGTCAGAGTGTTTTGTCACAGCAATGGAGAAACAAACTAAGACAATAACCATATTCATGTCTCGATTATAACAATTGGCATCATAAATAAGAAATTAAATAAACTCAGTTACATCTTAAATTTGAGTCCTCTTTCAACTGGTTAAATGACAAAACTCTTTGGTTAGTGCCTTCATTTTTCTGTCCATTTAAAACAAAACATTGTGTAGTGATCTTTATGTTTGTTTCAAGAATGTAGTTCAAATAATGATATAAATAGCCTTAATCCAAGCAGTGAGGACAACAAGATGTTGTGTGTTCTAAGAACCCTTTTTTATACTGTCAGTTGATGAAGGACTCACATGCATGACCCAGAAATTCTATATCCATGTCTAAAATATTCTCACAGAAGATTTACATCCTTTCAGCTGAAAAGGAAAGCCTTTCTGCATGTCATCTGTACTGCTGGTGATTGCTAGAGACTGGGGGCTGCCATTAATGAGGGTCCCTGCTGCTCCCACCCTTGGTGATTTATCACCTTCACATCACAAGTGGGAGGAGGTCAGATCAGCTAGAGGAAACGATTCATTTAAAGGTGGCATTTCTCTTTCCATAGCCAGCACTTTAAAATATAGTAATTCGTACTTAATTAATGGCTGTCTTTTGTAGTCTGATGGTTTTGCTCATTGAGGTTTACAATACAAACTGCTACTCGGTAATATAATTATTCAGTGATATGACCATCAAGGGTAACAAGGGCACCATTGCAATAAGAGTTCCCTTCCTTTATTAAAGAAATCTGCTAAGATATAAAGGTTATCTGACGGATAAATTCAAAGAATCTTATTATTTTATTGCCTTTCTGAAGTCTAATTTATAGTCAGTGACATGTGTTTACCAAGCCTCTTTCATTAACATTTGTGAAAGCACACAAATATTTTACAGCCCTAATAGATGAGATACTTAGCAATGCTTTAGGGGCTTCTGTTATCTTTAAAGGCAGCTCAGTAATAAATTGTTGAGGTGTTTAGAATGTAACATCAAATCTGATCACAACACTACTGTTTCCTTATCTCTGAGACCTGAAATGTATAGCAATTGAGAATAAATTTAGCACCCATGGGGTATATCCATCTAAGCCTGAGAGATCAAATTTACATTCTGTGTTCTTTAGGTATCCCACCAATTTTAGGATG
Source organism: Nannospalax galili (assembly GCF_000622305.1). NCBI lineage: Eukaryota > Metazoa > Chordata > Mammalia > Rodentia > Spalacidae > Nannospalax > Nannospalax galili. The sequence goes on from NW_008356318.1 coordinate 1,111,019, forward strand.
AGTCCAAAAGAGAGCCATGCTTCTTTCAGACTATCAAATAATTAACAATTCCACTCATTTTTGTAGTTTGCATAAATACACTATGCATTGCAGTTTCAAATTTTCTGTTTGGTTAGTGCATTTTAATATGTTCCTCTTACTATGTGATAGGTTTTCCTGAGACCATAGATCCTCTGGAAAGCAATATTATTTCCTTTTAGGGATAAATGTCATCTCTTTACCTGGAGACTAAGAGAAAAGTCCTGGGCCATCTAATCTCTTATTAAAACACTCCAAGTGTCCAAGTATTTTTGGTAGAGTCAGGCAAGTCTACTAAGTCTTGCACTTAGGTGAGGAATGTCTTCAGTAAAGCACCCCTTGCTGAGTTGATGTGACATTTCAGCTTTCCATAAGGAATTACAAGGCTCTCCACTCTTAAAAGTTGATATTTTTAGACAAAAAATAAGGAATAATAACAGAACATTCTAATATTGAGTAAACTCTAGCCATGTTGCTGTTAACTGCATCTGTAGTATTGTTCCTCCAACCACCACTTAAAATGCAGACCAGCCACCAGATCTTGACATAAATGTGATTAACCGTGATCTGACACCAGGGAGCAACAGGGTGCTTATGGACTATTATCTGCTAGAGAAGCCTGATTTTTAAGGAATTGGCAACTAAGCACACACTTTTCATAATTTCTCATTTGATAATGAATATTTGCAGATAAATCTTTAAAAAAATACCTTTTGTTTTTAAAATTGGGTTGCAAAGTATGGAGCTGGAACTGACCTGGAAGCTACCGCCCTTGAAATCTAGCTCACATTGCTTTGGAAAAAAACATGCAAGCTGCTAAGGGAGAACATCAATCGATGGTCCAGCCCCAGCTTCAAGGCCTAAAAATCACATCAATGACCAGCACAGCCAGTGACATTGGTGTAGTAGTGGCACTTTTATCTTAGGGGTGATCAACAGCTACCAAATTGTATTTAAATCCCACTCAGTGGGAGGGAACACCTGTGTGGTACTGTAAACCTACATAGCTGGAGAGGAAAAAGATCTTAGAGAAAACTCCAAGGCTGTCATAGTCCTAGACAAATGTTATTTGTATGTGCAAAATATGGATCCTTAAATCTGTAGACAAGTATCCCAGTCACCACCCATCAAAGAAACTTCTTTTTCAAGAGACAGAGATAATTACAGAGCTCCACAACTGGTCACACACAGATTGTCTGTGAATTGCCCAAACCTAAGTGGCACATCTAGGATGCAACCTCTGCACCTAAGACTCGTGGAACATAGAACAAGGGATGAAGAGAACACTAATATATATTTCAATTCTCATCAATGAAGCTCCCTCATGCAACAAGGGCCAGGAATGCAAAAGGTCACAAATGGCCAAAACACAGAGAATAAGAGTCTATAGAGTGTGGGTCTTTGGACAGGACTCCTATATTAAAATTCACCCACCCAAAGCTCAGGGATCATTGTAGAAGCGGGGGCAGAAAGATTGTAAGAGCCAGGGAGAAGGTACATAACCATATAGAAATAGTACTACAGGCTCCTAGGACTTTTCTCATATGAATCTATAGCAATTGTGTCATAATGCACAAGACTCATGCAAATGTTAAGCAGAAAAAAACCAGCACAGAACTGTGGAAATGAAAAGCTGGGTTTTTGTCTGCTTAACATTTGCATGAGTCTTCTGCATTCTGACACCATTGATGGTCTTGTTAACACTATTCTAAAAGGGGAGTTTGGTTTTGGCCTTTATGTAATTGATTATCTGGATTTCAAAAATTAAGCTTACATTCTTTTTGAAAAGTAAACTTCAAAGTACACCCAAGTGCCCTGAAAGTAAAATTAAACAGAATGTCTTGTCCTTGCATCAAAAAATTGAATAATGGGTACTGATTTATATACTCTCAGTTAAAATATGTACATTACCATGCTTGAATTAATTTTTCTGATACTAGGCTTAATTGTCCTTTTAATTGACTGAAAGTTTCACTTCCTTAGTATTTTCAGTTCTTGCATCTGTGTTATATTTTGTACATAAACATTTATTTTTAATAAATAGTGGCAAAATTATATATAAAATTCCTCTGTAACCCACACACAATGCTCCCTAATGCTAACATCTTATACTGCCATATTTCATCTGTCAAAATTAAGAAAGTAACACTGATACATAATAAATACCTGAATTCAAGGTTTATTTCTATTTCCACATTACATTTGTTCCTCTACCAGAAACCACTCCAGGATCCCCCACATACCTAGTTGTTATGGCCTGGAGATTCTCTACCAGTTCTTACATGTCCTTTGTCTTTGATGACTTTATCTGGCTTGAGTAACAATAGGTAGTCACAAATTTTGTAAAATGTTTATTAAGTTGGGTCTAATATTTTCTTGCATGTTAGCCTGTGGAATTTTGGGTTTATGACCATACACATCAGAGACAGAGTCTTCTCATCAGAAAATATAAAAAAGTTTATTTTTTATTTAAAAAAAAAAACAGTATACGCTAACATGGTGTTAGATTGCTCATTTGAGTCAGGCAGCGCAAGGATTGCCACAGTTCTCTACTGCATGGGTTTTATTTCACCTTTCCACACTCCATTAATTAGATTAGCAATTAGTCACTAATTATTACCTGCATTCTAGGTACAGATTAAATTCTACTTTCTCGAGGAGGAAAGGAGGAGAAATATCTAACAAATTTCTTAAGAATTTTGTGTAGGAAGATGTGTCCCCTCTCTTGCCCTTTTTAAAAATATGACAATACTGATTAGAGAACTCACACCAATGCTGTATGTTCCCCAAAAGTAAGGTATCATTCACTCACATTAAATGATCCACAAAGTAATTCAGAATGAAATTCTGATAGTTTTATGAAATGGTGCTTTGTTTAATTTTCCTAATGGAAAGGGAAAGGGCATTCTCATTTTTAAATATTGGTTTTCAGACTTTAAGGCATAGAAGGTGCATTTTAAAGTGAGAATCTAAAATATTGCTAGAATACAAGATTACTAGTATTGAAAAAATGACAATATGCTTGTTAAGTGCTTTGCACCTTTAGCATTTTTTATCATCATTTTTACTAATTGTTTCCTCTTTCAACAATACCTTGCAAGGTAGCCCCTAGGTATAAACACAGAGATTGACTCCTGGCCTGCTTTGCTAAGTCTAATTTAGTTCACTCCAATTCAGAGAACTTAAATACCACTCTCTTAAGCAGGTTTACAGTACAAATAAAGTGAATTTAGGAATATAAAATGCAGAAAAATTAAATCAACTTTAAAATGTATTTTATTTTATGGGTATGCACCATATACGTACAAAGCCTTTGGAGGCCAGAAGGGAGTGTTGGATCCCCTGAAACTGGAGTTACAGATGGCTGTGAATCAGCCTTCATGTGGGTTCTAGAAATCGAACCTGGGTCCTCTATGATACCTGCCAGTGCTCTCAACCACTGAGCCAACTGTACAGGCTTTAAATCAAACTTCAAATTGTCACTAATATGCACGTTGTTGGAATCATGTAATTGATTATAGTATTAGTATAAATGTCACAAAACAGACATATAAAACACATAAAAAATAAAACCAAAAGTTGATGACAGATAAATATAATTTCTAAATTCTCTTAATTAATACTAAATAGCTTTAAGAAATTACCTTTGTACTTACAAGAAATTAAAGAAATTGCCTTACCACTCTGCCATTTCTAGTCTAGAAGCTCTGTTCTTTCGAGGTGGGTTCCTTAAGAATTTTATTTTTGTATTTTTGAGACTGGGTCTCCTTGTAGCCCTGAAACTCCCTATGTAGACCAGGCTGGTCTGGATCTCACAAAGATTTGTCAGCCTCTGCCTCCCAGTGCTGCGATCAAAGGCACGCGCCACCACTTGTGGCCTTTAAGAACTTTTTCCTGTTATGTTTATGTGCTTTTATTTCTACTTCTACAATTTATAGTTCTCATACTTAGTTCTGTCTGGGAGCTCTTTTTGTAAGCAAATCCATGTCACGAGTCTGAAAAGCATTTACTTCTATTTCAAACACAATGGAGCTGAGCATATAGCTAAATTAATGTAGTGCTTACTTAGAATGCACAAAGCACTGGGTTGGATCTCCAGGGCTGCCTAAAGGCAAGCATGGTGGTTCATGCCCGTATTGCTAGCATTGGACTACAGGACATCCTGTCTCATCACCTGTCTCATATTTCCTAGAGCACAACTGGTGTTCCAGATGATGTAGTTGCATCTTTTACATCCTCTAATTTCATGTCGTCTACATCAATCTACTTAGTATACTTAACAATTCTATAGGCACAGAACTAAATTGTGATAATACATAGACATAGACATGGGTACCAACAGCACAAGCATACATACCAGCACTGGTTCTTAACCAGAGCCCATTTTGCTTATGAGAAACCATTTAGTAATATCTGAATACATTTGTCTAGAGACTGAGAGACAATGCTAGTGGATGGAAGGTCTAGGAATGCTGTGACCTTCATATAATACAGAAGTGAGCACTCTAAAAGATTATTTAGTTGAAAATTTTAACAAAGCTAAAGTGAGGAAGCCCTAGTTTAGATACATAGTGTAAAATATATATGTTTCATCCAAGCCTGATATTTCTCAAAAAAAATCAAACATCTATATTGAATCACAGTAATATCTACTAAAAGTATCTAAAAGCATTACCAATGAAACTCTGTTGTGATGGGTGAGAATACTAAGTCCACCTTCATAATTGCATCATTTGAGTCTCCATGAATCAAATGGCAACATGACACTGAACACAAAAGATTTTTTTCAAGGTGGAATGCTCATGAATCTTACGAGGAAATGGATTTCAGAGATCCTTCAAATTCTGATCCAACTACCTTGTCTGTGACAGGGATAGGGGAAGGATGATTTACTAGAAAAAGGTTTCAGGCTGTACTATATGTCTGAAGAAATTTCTGTCAGACTGATAAAAAGTGGTTGAACCAAAAATGCCAATTAGAAGATCTGCATGTCAGGTAGAATTTCTTGGCTCTAGTATCCTGCTGTGCACAGTTGCTGGCTGTGCTAACAACTGTGTACAGGGACCCCAAGGTGTGTCAGCTAGAGGCTGTCCACGAAGCCTGAGATCTCCAGCAAAATCTCTGTAAGAAAGAATCATGCAGCACACCACCAAGCACACACAATTGTTATTTAAAAATCATTCAACAGAAACTTTTTATTATGCTTATTTGTCTACTATCTTCAACAGTACAATTGAGACAATACTACCCAATAGCTAAATAAGAAGAGAATATTATTTTTAGTAAACAGGCTGAGTCATTTACTTTAAAGCTTCATGATTAGTATTATACATTAAGAAATATATGCAATCAAGGCATATGAGTTGAGTAACTCACTTGTTATGACTTCAGGTTATACATAATTTTTGATATGCTTAAGTTGAAAAATATTCATTTAAAAATAAGCCTAATTCTGGGTGTGGTAGTACATACCGTTAATCCCAGCACTAAGGAGGCATAGGAAGGTGGATCTCTGTAAAATAGAGACTAGACTGGTCTACATAGAGAGTCATGCCATTTGGGTCTACAGAGAGACTCTGTCTAAAAAACAAACAATACAAAACAGAAGACAAGAAGAAAACAAACTAGAAATAAGTCTAAGCCCGGTGTGCTGGCACATGCCTTTAATCTCAGCACTCTAGAGGTAGAGGCAAGCAGATCTCTGTGAGACTGAAGATAACCTGATCTACACAGCAAGTTCCAGGTCAGCTAGAGCTACAGGGAGACCCTGACTCAAAAACAAAAATGAAACAAAGGGAAAAAAAAAAGCAAGAAACAAAACTCGTGTGTGGTACTATAAACACAGCCAAGTACACATGGCTACAGAGGTCATAGATCCTAGAGAAAAACCTGCTAACCAATGTAATTTCTTACTGTTGTCTATCTATAGACAAATGTGCCTCTCACCAATTATCATAAAAGCTTCTTTTTAGAACATATGGAGACTAACACAAAGTTCCACAAGGGATCAAACAGAGAATAAGTATGAGGTGACCAGCCCTCAGTGACATGGCTGCAGTAGAACTTAAGCTCAAGGAACACAGTGGAACAAGTGATGGAATGAATATTAATGAATCTCTCAACTCTCACTAGCAAAGCTTCCTCATGCAACAGATGGTGATTAACCCAGAAAGCTACAACTGGCCAAATTATAGAGAATAACTGCAGACTGTTTATCCCAAAATAAGATGCCTATACCCAACCTCTGCCACCTAAGGCTCAGGAACCATTACCAAAGAGAGGGCAGAAAGATTGTAAGAGTCTGAGGTGGTAGATGATAACAAGGAAATAGTTTTCCAGAAAGCTGGGGAGTTATATGAAATACAGTAATGGTAACAGCATGGACAAGTCCCATGTAAGCTTAAGCCAGTTAAAAAGCCAACATAGCAGTCAAAACTAAGTAAGAAGCTCAAACCTTAGCTGAGGAACTATACAACTGCTGGCAACTGATAACTGCTGAGGGTGGGGTAGAGAGAGAGAGAGAGAGAGAGAGAGAGAGAGAGAGAGAGAGAAAACCAGGCTCCAGTGGATGGACTCACAGCAAAGGACATATGGGGACAAAATCTTGACTCCAGCCCTCTACTTCCCTGGGCCTGCAGGACCTGCAGGCCTCCCTCCAACACACAGGCTTCTCTCTCCAGGGTAAGTTGATTGGGCCCTCAGCACCTTGACTCCCCAGCCTTACCCTCCCATCTCCCCCGCAGGTCTCTCCTCCTAGTCTGGGTCTTGTCCTATGCCTTGTATTGGCACCCCAGACACCTGGGGAACCATCACTGCTTCTTCCTGATCCTGTGCTTCCAGAGCAACTCAGTTCCTTCTCAGGCCCCTAGGACCACTGCCTCAGGGCTTGACCCTGCACTCACCTCCCTCTGCTTCTTTGGGCCTGTAGGAACCTCCAACCCTCAGGCCTCTCTCTCCTGGGTAAGTTGATAGTGCCCTCCCTGTCTTGAATTCCCCAGCCTCATTCGCCCTCCCATCTCCCCCACTGGTCTCTCCTCCTAGCCTGGGTCCTGTCCCATTTCTTATCTTGGCACCCTAGACACCTGGGGAACCACCAATCATTCCTGATCCTGTGCATCCAGAGCAACTCAGGTCCTTCTCAGGTCCCCAGGGGTGCTCTGGGCCTTGCCCCGCCCTCACCTCCCTCTGCCTCCCTGGGCTGCACAACCCACCAGCCTCTTTCCTGGTCTCGGGGGCTGACCTTTCCTCTTCCTAGTCCTTTGCATCCAGACCAACCCAGCTCCTAGGTGCAGGCCCCAGGGGTCCTTGGGGCAACCTCCCACCCCCATCTTCCTTTGCATCTCTGGGTGGCACGGCCACCAGCTGCCCTAGATCAGCATCTTTCCTGGGCCCGGCTCCCAGACAGTCCAACCCCCAAATTCCTGAGGTCAAAATCTATCCTGGAGGGACCCAGACCTTAGGAGAAAGCCTGAGAGCATCTGATTCTCATCTGTCTTGGGCCTCTGTGGGAACCAGCCTTTCATGCCCCAAAAGTAAACCACAAAGACACATAAAGTTCACAAAAAGAAGCAGACCTAAACTTGAGCCTTGAGTGTCACACAAGAATCAGAAACTACAAAAGAAATTCACAGGTCAAAATCACAGAGAAAAAATAATAACATGAAAAACCCAAATAACATATCCCCACCAAATACCAGTAATCCTC
>NW_008356318.1:1118925-1125655 GCF_000622305.1 Nannospalax galili
GCCTGTTAGAAATGACAGGAGAAAGCCTCACCAATAGGATGAAAGAAATGGAAAACAGAGTATCAAGACTGGAAGATAAAGTGGGCGAACTAGAGCATTCAAGCAAAGATTATGAAAAATTTAAGAAAGCAAAAGAATGGAATATGCAGGAATTGTGTGACACCATAAAAGACAAAACATATGAATAATAGGCATACAGGAAGGAGAAGAATCCCAACATAATGGCATGGACCAGATCTTCAATGGAAGCATGGAAGAAAATTTCCCAAAATTAAAGACATGCCCATACAAATACAAAGCATATAGAACACCAAGCAGACAGGACCAGAAAAGAAACTCTCCACGGCACGTCAAAGTAAAAACACTAAATGTACAGAACAAAGAGAATACTGAAAGCTGAAAAAGAAAAACAAGTCACATAGAAAGTAAAGCCCATTAGAATTACAGCTGATATTTCAGTGCAAACTGTGAAAGCCAGAAGAGTCTGGACCAAAGTATTCCCAGTTTTAAATGACCACAGACGCCAACCCAGACTACTACACCCAGATAAAATGTCTATTATAGTCAAAGGGGAAAGAAAAATCTTCCATGACATAAATAGCCTGAAGGAATTCATGTTGGCAAAACCAGCCATTCAGAGAGTTCTGGAACCAATACAAAGAGCAGAGGAAAGGAATGACTACACCCAAGGGGTTGCAGAAAGAAATTCAATGAAGGAATAAAATATGGAAAAGTACAGCTACATCGTGAATGTAAATTGAAATAAAAGACAGGATTCAATACTCATCTTTCATTAATAACTTTAAATATTAATGGACTGAATTTCCTAGTCAAAAGACACAGGGTAGGTTAATGGGTTAAGAAACAAAACCAATCTTTTTGTTGTCTGCAAGAAACCCATCTCACTTTCAAGAGCAGACACTATTTAGTGTGAAAGAATGGAAAATAATATACCATGCAAACGGTATTAAGAAAAAAGCAGGCATAGCAATTCTAATAAATGACAAAATCGACTTTAAACTAAAACTATTCAGAAGAGATTAAGAGGGCCACATCATTTTGATCAAAAGAAAAATAAACCAAGAAGATATTACAATCATGAACATATATTCTTCAAACTCTGGTGTACCCAACTTCATAAAAACAATACTACTGGACTTTAAGACCAAGATTAATCCCAACTCATTAACAGTAGGGGACTTCAATACCCCACTCTCTCCATTAGATTAGTAAACAGGGAAGAGAGTTAACAGAGAGACATCTGAATTAAACAATACCATTTATCAAATGGACTTAACAGACATCTACTGTGTATTCCACCCAAGCACCAAAGAACATACTTTCTACTCAGCACCCAGTAGAACCTTCTCCGCAATCGACCATATACTGATGCACAAAACAAACCTCAACAAATACAAAAAGATTTAAATAATTCCATGCATTCTATCAGACCACAATGCAATAAAGCTTATAATCAACACCGGAAGAAGCACTAACCACCACATGAACACATGGAGATTAAACAACACACTCCTAAAAGATGAATGGGTCAAAAGTGAAATTAATAAAAAATAAAAAATTATTCCTGGAACTAAATGAAAAGGACAATACAACACAACAAAACCTCTGGGACACGCTGAAAGTTACCTTAGAGGGAAGTTTATATCTCTAAGTGACCACATCAAAAAATCAGAAAGAACACATATAAATGACTTAACATTGCAACTCAAGACACTTGAAAAGCAACAGCAAATGAAACCCAAATGCAGCAGAAAAGAAGAAGTAACAAAAATCAGGGCAGAAGTTAATGAAATTGAAACAAAGAAAACAATAAAAAGAATCAAAGAATCCAAGAGCTGGTTCTTTGAAAAGATAAACCAGATTGACAGACCACTAGCTCAGTTAACCAAAAGAAAGAAAGAGCACCTCCAAATCAACAAAATCAGAGATGAAAGGGGAAACATCACAGCAGATACTGGAAAGATACAGAACATTATAAGGGAATACTTTAAAAACCTATATGCTACTAAATTTGAAAACCTAAAAGAAATTGATGGATATCTAAAGGCATGGGAACCACCAAAACTAAACCAAGAAGAGATTAACAGCTTAAACAGACCCATAACATAAGAAGAAATTGAAACAGTAATACAAAACCTCCCGACTAAAAAGAGCCCAGGACCAGATGGATTTACAGCAGAATTCTATCAGACATTTAAAGAAGATCTGCATCCAATACTACTTAATTTATTCAAAAAGATAGAAATGGAGGGAGAACTTCCAATTTCCTTCTATGAAGCCAGCATCACTCTAACTCCAAAGGCAGGTAAAGATACAACCAAAAAAGAAAACTATAGACCCATATGCTTAATGAACATAGATGCAAAAATTCTCAACAAGACACTTGAAAACGTCATACAGACACACATCAAAAATATCACCCACCATGATCAAGTCAGTTTTATCCCAGAGATTCAGGGATGGTTCAAAATACATAAGTCAATAAACATCATAAATCATATAAATGGGCTCAAAGACAAGAACCACATGGTCATCTCAATAGATGCAGAGAAGTCCTTTGACAAAATTCAACATGCATTTATGTTCAAAGTCCTAGAGAGAATTGGACTGGAGGGAACATACCTCAACATAATTAAATCCATATATAACAAACCCACAGCCAACATCATTCTAAATGGAGAAAAACTGGAAGCATTCCCACTGAAACCAGGAACCAGACAATGCTGTCCTCTATTTCCACTTCTCTTTAACATAGTGCTTGAAACTTTTGCAAGAGCAGTAAGACAAGAGCAGGAAATTAAAGGAGTAATAATTGGAAAAGATGAGATCAAATTATCCCTTTTTACAGATGATATTATATCTAAGAGATGCCAAAAATTCCACCAGAAAACTCCTAGAAATTATTAACAATCTTGGTAATGTGGCTGGTTATAAAATTAACCTACAAAAGTTGTAGCCTTTCTGTATATCAATGACAAGCAATCAGAGAAAGAGCACATGGATACACTCCCCTTCACAATAGCTGCAAATATATATATATATATAATCTCCCAATAAACCAGACCAAAGACATTAAAGACCTCTACAATGAAAATTTTAAATCATTAGAAAAAGAGACTGAGGAAGAAAGACATCAGAAGATGGAAGGACCTCACACACTCATGGATTGGAAGAATTAATATTTTGAAAATGACCGTCCTATCAAAAGTCATTTATAGATTCAGTGCAATGCCAATCAAAATTTCCATGACAATTTTCACAGAATTTGAAAGAACCATCCTAACATTCATATAGAAGCACAAAAGACCTCGGATAGCCAAAACAACCCTGAGCACTAAGAGCAATCCTGGGGGCGGGGATTACTATACCACATTTTAAGCTGTATTACAGAGCTAAAGTCATAAAAACAACATGGTACTAGCACAAAAATAGACCTATAGATCAATAGAACAAAATTAAAGACCCAAATATGATTTCTGATATTTGACAAGGGGGCCAAGAATATTCACTGCTGGAAAGACAGCATGTTCACCAAATGGTGCTGGCAAAACTGGATCTCCACCTGTAGAAGAATGAAACTAAACCCCCATCTTTCACCCTGCACAACAGGCAATTCCAAATGGATCAAAGACTTCAATGTAAAGCCTGAAACTCTGAAACTGTTAGAAGAAAACGTTGGGAAAAACCAACAAGAAATAGGTGTAGGAAAGGATTTTCTAAACTGGACATCAATTACTCAGAAAACAAGGGCAAAAATTAACAAATGGGAACTCATTAAATTAAAAAGCTTCTGTACATAAAAGGAGGCAACCAGGGAAGCAATCAGAAAAAATGCAGAATGGGAGAAAACTTTACCAGCTACATATCCAACAGAGGTTTAATATCCAGAATATATAACAAACTAAAAAAAAAAAAAAAAAAACAGAATCAAGACAAAAAGTAACCCAATTAAAAATGGGCTAAGGAGTTGAACAGAGGGTTCTCAAAAGAAGAAGTAAAGATGGCTTTGAACATCTTAAAAGATGTTCAACATCACTAATAATTAGGGAAATGCAAATTAAAACCACTTTAAGGTTTCATCTTACTCCAGTAAGACTGGCTAAGATCAAGAGAACAAATGATGTCACATCTTGGAGAGGATGTGGGGAAAGGGGAACACTCATCCACTGCTGGTGGGGCTGCAAACTTGTTCAACCCCTATGGAAAGCAGTGTGGAGAACTCTTAAAAAACTACAAATGAGCCTACCCTTTGACCCAGTTATACCATTCCTTGGCATATACCCAAAGAACTCATCCTATTGCAGAGACACTTGTATATCCATGCTTGTTGTTGCTCTCTTAACAATAGCTAAGAGATGGAAGCAACCTAAGTGTCCCTCAATTGACGCGTGGATAATGAAATTGTGGTTCATTTATAGAATGGAGTTTTACTCAGCATGAAAGAAAGATGAAATCATGAAACTTGCAGGTAATTGGATGGAACTAGAAACTGTTATACTAAGTGAAGTAACACAGACTCAGAAAAAAAAAATCGACATAAGTTCTCCCTCATATGGGGATCCTAGAACCAAACCCTGATAAGTGAATATGTATCCAGACATAACTACAGGAACCAGAATAATGGAAAGGAAGCAGGGAGGTGAAGGAAAAGAAAGAACCTGAAAGAGAAGACCAGTAGGAAACACGCCTTAATAAGGGAGATATGGACAAAAATTGGGTTAGTTTCCAGGAGTGGAGAGGGAAGTATATACAAGGAAACTAGGGGATAAAGGGAAAGAAGGAGCTCAAGAGAGGTAGGATTGTAGAAGAAGGGTATTATTAAGGGAGAAAGGTGGGAAAGGGGGCACCTTAAGGGGGACAACTATGATGGAGGGGTAAGACAATGCGAGAAAAAAATAATGCCTAGCTAGTGTTGAAAATCTGAGGGAACCATATTACTCTTACAACATATAGAGAAGTTATACATAGCAGATCAAGAAATATGTCTAGGTAAGGTTTATCTGAGAACAATTGGTCTTTGCCCAGATTTATCTACATAGCATACAGTAATTAAAAGTACCAGACTGGTGGAACTAACCTTCTTAGATGTTTAACAGACATACTTTGATGCCTATAATAATTTGGGCAGAGGGACATAAAGGACAGTTTTTGCTCCTTGCCCTCCTAGGTTGACTAGTTCCAGGGGACTATGAGCATCTCTCAAAATGTCCTGTATTTGTGGTAGGTCACCTGTCCTCTTGATCAAGGAGGTGGAGGAGAGCCCACCAGATGGACTTGAACTAGTGTCCAGTCTACAAAGAAGAGGGTCAACACAGAGGAAACATTTCCTCCATGCTTCCAAGCGAAGTCAACCATGGTTGAGCAGGACCTTTGACTTCTCTTCACATAGGTAGAGCTGGCAAAAGAAAGGAGCCAGGGGTTCCTCCCAAGACCGTGTAACCCCTGAGGAACAGATCCTCAAATGATCTTAAGAGTAAAAATAAATTGGTTTATCTGGGCCAACTGTATGACCTTAAATACCCAAAAGGAAAGTATAACCAAAGATTAAAGGGGTCAGTATAATTTCTTAAGAGTCCATATGCATAGCTAAAGGCTACATAATGAGCAACAATGCCAGACAGGAGATACCTTCTTTTGAGTTGTTGGCCAGGGTGACCAAAGGAAATCCCAGCATAGAACTGGGAAAATGGATAGCAGACCATAATCGTATCTAAAGGAGTATTGGCAACTGATTGCTGCTAGAAGAGGAAGAGCTGACCCTCCTAAAACAAAGACTTCTAGATAGACTGACTAGATTCACCAGAAGGGCAAGTAGTGGAGATTGGCTGCAGTGCCAACAATACAGCTGACAGTAGCAGGGATATCAGAGTATAAGGGCTCTAGTTGGGGGAGGGAGGCTATGGGAGGGTGCCAACTGGGAAGTGGGTGTATAGTTGAATAAGATGGTTTGGGATGTTCTGTGTGATATACACACACATAAAAAAAATCAACAAATTTTTTAAATGTATTATATTTGAGGAGGAAGCATGGAAATTTACGTCATGCTAATTAGTAGAGGTGATAAACATTACCATTGAAATCTACCCGATGACTTTATAGACATACACAGGGGCCAAGGATCCAAGTGCAACTGATTTTGGCTAGTAATAATCAGATGCATATAGATTAGAGATGCATGTGCCAACATCTCAGTGTTAGTAGCAAAAAAAAATGAGTCTTTCAGCAAGGAACAATATATTCTAAAATGAAATGGAGATCTTTTTTAAATGTTAAAAAACTCATTTAATTTTATATCTTACAAGGCTTATACTGAGTTCAATATTGTATAGCTGTATTAACTCAATTGTGAACCTAGAAACTTCCACGCACTGTGAAATAGATGTACTCTTGCTCTGGAGTGTGTTACTGAATATGTTAAATCTGTAATGAAATGCTTCTTCTAATCATGTAGTTATTAAAAATTTAAAAAATAATGATTAAAAAATAAGAAGAATTAATAGATGTAAAAAGCATTATCATTGAAATTTACCTGATGACATTATATCCATGCTCAGATGCCAAGGAGCTCAGAAAGTAACCGAGTGTCACTAGTAATAATCAGATATATAGAGATTAGAAACACATGTGCAAACATCCAATGTCAATTGCATTGAAAAAGAATTTTTCTGTATGAAACTGTGTATTTTAATAATGAAATGGAGATCTTTTT
>NW_008356318.1:1125705-1134224 GCF_000622305.1 Nannospalax galili
GTCTATACTGATTACAATATTGTATAACTGTAATAATTCAACTGTAAACCTAAATTTTTTTAGACAATTCTGAAAAAGATGCATCTTAGCTCCGAAAATTTTTATTGGATATGTCAATGCTGTTGTAATAAAATGCTTCTTCTAAGTATGTGGTTATTAAATAAATAATTAACAAAAAGTCTTGGCTCCATAGGCCTTAATATATATGACAGAATACATGAAATGCAGTTGCAGCAGGCTATAAGAGGGGTACAGATAGGGAAGGGGGGTCTAAATATGATCAAAATGTATGAAACTTGCAAAATGTAAATTAAAAAAGAAATGTCTTAATATTTCTACTTAAATTTAATTAAGACTGGAAAGGATAAATACATAACATTTTAGGGAAAGGAGAAGAAAATATGAGCAATATATTCTAAAAGAAATTCTGAAAAGACTCATTTCAAAATAAAAATATTCATATATTGTTACATGGCTAAGTTTCAGCTAAAAATCTTTTTAATGATGATTGAGATTCTTTAAGGTCAAACTGTCTCACAGCACTTTTATCAATGTGTGTGTTTTTTTAGATGTCATTAAAGTCTGTTTTCTTCATTGTGGACAATGTACCAGGTTGTTTTGGAACTTTTGGTGACCTTCTCCCTCTTCTACTTCCAGTACTTTCCCAAAAATCCGAGGATTCCACTTCTTAATTGTTCAAATATTGATTTCTTCCAATCTTTTCATATTGTCTCCATTTTCCTTTAGAGATTTCTTTACTTTCTGAATTTTTGCATTAAAGTATTAATTTCCTACTCAGGTAGTTTCTTCTGCATTTACATGGTTATCAGATAATCATAGGAATGCCTATCCTCTCCCTTACAAGTGCCTGTCACAGAATCCCCTAGTGTTCAGCACAGTCATTCACAAGCTTCATGTGGATAACTTTTAAACTGATATCTTTAAACCCAATGTTTCCCTGTAGTTTCTGAATAACACCTCCACTTCCTGCAGAAGATCTTCATGTTTTTGCTGTGCTGGAGTGGGACTCACAGTCAAGAATTTTTTTCATGCTAGGCAAGCATCTACCATTAAGTTGCCAGCAGCAGAGGCATTTTCATTTTAACATCTTACTATTCTCAAATTTAATTTACTCTTTAACAAATAAATCAAATGCTTTATTTCCTGTATATGCCTACTCCTCTCCCAGTCTTCCTTCTGTTTTATAAATGAATATTCTGTTCTTTCTATTGCTTCCATGCTTTTTTCTTGCCCTATCACCAGTCCACTAGCACATGCTTTTGAACTTACCTTCAAAACATAGAAATTCATGCATTCAAGGAATGTATAGGTAGCCCTATGATGTAGCAGACGTTATTTTAAATGTATACATCAGTGATTATGAGTCAAAAAATTCTTATTGTACTGAATCTTATAGTCTAAGAGCCAAGAAAGAAACAGTATGAACATGATTTTTGTGCACTTCTTGTTTCTTCAAGCAAGAAGCTCTTACTTCTCAGAATGTATCCTTGTCTTAGCTAGCCTCCAAATCATCCACTTTGATGTTAGAACCTAGGTATATTGTTAGATTCCAGCATGAGAAGTTCAGGTTTATTTGAAAACACACTGGATATCTGCGGTTTTTGATTATGAATTTAGGGGGAAAAAATGCTCCATGAGAATGGGGGTGGTAGTAAGCCGAAGTAGAAGGAAGTAATCAATGTGAAACTCAAATCATGTCTGTGAACAAAATAACATGTTTGGAGTAATGTAAACATTTACAACCTGACTGAAATGTGAGAAACACAGACACTCGAAAAAATATTACAAGTTAGAAATAGAACAGTATGGGGCTGGAGAGATGGTTCAGTGGTTAAGAGTACTGGTTGCTCTTGAACAGGACTTGGTTCCCAGCACCCACATGGCAGCCCTCTTCTGTTCTTGGCAGGTATTGCATGACACACATGCACTTACATAAATGCAGGCAATACATTCATACAGATAAAAATGATAAATAAAATATATTAAAAAGAAATAGAAAAGTATGATTTAAGGGGAATGATATGTCCTTACACTGAAATATGTGTAAATGTGGAGTAGAATCAATCTATAGTCAACATTTTATGTACTGAACCATGTTTGCATGTCCAGAGTGTTCATGGCACTTTGTACACTGAATGACCAAGTACCAAGTCTCTTATCCCAAAGACTTTATATGTTAATAGGGAAAGAATGACAGTGAACACACAAATGATATAATGAATAGTAAAGAGGAAAAATGAGGAAGAAATATAGAGTTCCAGTGTAGAAACTGGAGGGCTAAGATGATTTGGGGGTAAAGAGGTAACTTAATAAGGTAACACTTGATTAAAATGACAAAGCAGGGGCTGCAGAGATGGCTCAGTGGTTGAGAACACTGGTTGCTCTTGCAGAGGACCCAGATTCTATCCCCAGTACACACATGATGACTAATTACTCAAGTTCCAGAAAATCTAACACCCTTTTCTGGTCTCTGCAAGCATTGCATGACGCGGGTGTACTTACAAGCAGGAAATACACTCATACACATAAAAAATAATAATAAATGAAATATTTTTTAAAAGATGACAATGCAGAGTGATGAACAGTTGCAGATACTTCCTGATGGAAGCATACTTATTTGTCCGGATATCAAGGAGGCAGGAATGGCTGGATATGAAGCAAATGTCTATGTAGCAGATGAGATCAGAGAGTCAGCCATGGACAAATCTCACAGGGCTTAATCATGGTGAGAAATTTTATTTTTCTTTTCAGAATGTTCATAAATAGCTCAGAATCTTTGAGGATAATTAGATCGTATGTAAAGGAAAATATTTGTTTCTTCATTGATAGTAAACTTTGGGGTAGGCACATAAGTTTAGAGAGACCAAGAGGAGACAGATAACAAAGTTATACTTCATAAAGAAATGTATATAGTATTACATGAACATCAAGCAGGGATATATAAACTGCCATTCAGGACCATGGAACTTGAAAGTGACTCTCCCTGACCTATGGCTTGAAAGGTTAATAGAAAATTTACAAAGAATCATGAAATGAAGCAAAACTAGAAATGTGGACCTTTTAGGTGTATTTATGAAGCCACTAAAAAGTGCTGTGCCATAAACAGAGTTTAGTGAAAGGGAAGATGCCAAAGGACTTTAAATATACTAAGGAATGAGATATTAGCTACAGGTTAATCATCAGAATAAAACACTTTGATCAGAAAAATATGCTGATAGGTGCTATATATAAAAAGATTACTGGGATATTTAGAACCAGGATTTAGAATTTTGATTTTAATGATCAAGACAGCAAGACTGGAGCTGCCTCCACGGTATTTGCCACATGAAAGTGGGGGAAGTATAGAGAGGAGTGAGTCAATGAACATGAAAACTATTCAAGGAACAATAGAAGTGCTTGGCGAAGAGGGAAGAGACATTCTCAATTCTCAGTATCTCATACAATTGGCTTGAAAAATAGGAAGTCCCTAGTGTTTTTACCTAAAAATTTATTAGTAAAATGTTAGAAAGAACAGGTTTCCAGAGAGCAACAATGAAAAGCATGTGTTCAGTAAATTTGATCATAAAGAAGAAGAAAGACAAGAAGATGTGATTAAATAAGACAAAAAGCTAACATGAATTTGTTTCGTCAGGTTCTTTAAACTCTGAAATACCTAAGAACGTTCCCATTAAGAGAAACACAGCTCCACTCTTACACAGGGAAACTATAGGAAGAAAGATCAATAATCAGTAAAGAAGAGTGGCAAAGGAAATTAGCAATTGGATGAGAGTATGAGTGATATACTCAAATTTGGAAACTAAGAGGGACATCTTTGCTCCAGTGAGCAGGGTCTGAATACATGCTTATGTTTCAAGATATTTCTGCCAATAAAGATGATTATTACTTTCCTCACAAAGGATTATAAATGCACATTATGCCTTTGAATAGAGCATAAATATCATTTTTATAAAAGTAACACAAAGAAATTCTCAGTTTATTCATCCTATTGAATATTTAGATCTACTTGGGATAGTCAACATGTATTTATAATTTTAAAATATATTTTTAGCTGAGGTTAGGTTTCTCTTACAAAGACTATAATGAAATCACATACCATTATTTATAGTTTCTTCAAATACAATTACAAAAGAAGCATTAACATAGTAAACATACCGTAAAGTCCGAAAATGTCAGGTAAGGTAGTTAGAGTGGAAGATAATCTCTAAGGTCATTCTCAGTTCTAAGTGATTGTTGGGCACTGGTGGTTAGATATGAGTGAAATTTAAAAATCATAAAGAAAAATAAAACATCCATTTTATAATAAATTTCTTGCTATTTAATATGCTAATCATGTTTAATAAAATAAAAAACAATTTGCAAACAAAAGTATTTGATCCCTTGACATGAAATTTATCCAGTGTCAGCACTTCCTTTGAAGTATGATTATATATGAATGGTAAGAGAAATGGCACAGACAATATTGATTGTTAACTTGTAGATATTACAAGGACACAAACTAAGGTGGGGAAACATACATTAGTGATCAAATAGAGTTACTACCTAGGGGCCCCCAACATTTGCTGAGGAACTATTGGCAACTGATTACTGCTGGGTGAGAGATATTTGGTCTTCTTTAAGGGAGTAAGTAACTCTAAATAGGCTGACTAAAATCCAGTGTATGAATTTGCATTGAGGGGCATCTGGTTACAAAAGCTTGACTCAATAGGTCTTAACATACATGACAGAATGCATGAAATCTGGTGGGGGGGGTGTGGGGGATGTGAACGGAGGAGGGATCTAGCATGATTAAGATTTATTGTATGAAATGCACAAAAATTCAATAAAAAATATAGAAAAGTAAATTGAAATAACTAACAAATGTTATAAGAAATTTTGAAAAGGGAAAGAAGAATAGGGAAGTTTATTCTCTCACATTCAGACACAATGTTTTCCAAGTGATACCGTGTAATATTCATTTTTATTTATTTTCATAAAAGATATAAATGTTTATCATCAAAAATTCACATTCCTTCCAGGAGTGTTATGCATAATGCATTATTCTGTTTTCCTGTTTTCATATTTATATTTCTGTTACCAAGGTAAAAGCAAATGAGAAATTAAATTAAATTAGCATTTTATGTTTAAGAAGAAAATTTTGTCTGACTTTGCAGAGTTTTATGAGTTTAAATTAAATAATATGTTTTTTGGTTATTGCATACTGACTTCTAGCACCAAATGAACTTATATTTTCTTGATCGCTGGTGAGCAAAGAGAACATGTAAGTAAGCGTCTTAAACTATACTCTTGTTAGTGAAGCATTTCTCATTTTCAACTCTAATGTAGAGTTTCACTCCTAGTGATGATAAAGATGACATTAGCATTTGTTTCTGATGAATATTTTTTATTTTTATTTTATTAATTATTGTCCTCTGTGTGTGTGTGTGTGTGTGTGTGTGTGTGTGTGTGTGTGTGTGTAGTGAGCATGGACACGTGCACATATGTTGAGGTCAGAGAACAGCTTTGTGGAGTTGACTCTCTCCCTCCACTTTTATATTAGTTCTAGGAATGAAACTCAGGTTGTCAGATCATCTTTGGGTGACAAGCACCTTTACCTACTGAGCCATCTCACTGAAACTTGTGATAAAGTTTCTGATAAAATATCTTTATCACCACTAAAAGATTTATAGTGATCTATTACCACTATTTTAGTGATTTATAACCACTAAAGGAATTTTAATAAAAGGCAAAACTTCCAAGTTAGAAGATCAAGAAAGGAATAGAATGATATTTTGGAGATTTCCTTGGACATAAGTAAAGTATAAACAGCATGTTTGCCAAAAACAAGAAAAAAATCATGATAATTACTGGATAGTCACTTCAAAATTTTAGAGTGGCTGAATGAATCTGCAGCGGGAAAAAGAAACCAAGCATAATTCTGGGTTTATATCCAAAGAACATGTCTACAAGTATGAATGCCATTCATCTTTCTGTGAATGTTGCTAACTCAAAGCAACAATCAGCAAATGTAAACATTGTGGAATCCAATCTTCTTGTTCGCTGGATTTCCAGCACCAATTGCAGAACGCTAGTTTCACAGGAGGCCAATTATGGCAATATAGCCTCTAGGCTCACATAATCATAACATCTATGAAAGTCCCCTTCATGGATGGTTTACAGTATATTTTATTACACCTTCATGTTGGACCAGAGATTTCAGTGCACTTTGGGCTAATAACATCACCCACCAAACAGTTTAAAAACAGATAGATAAAATAATGGCATGCAACTGGAAATGATTTATGAGGTTTTCTACCCACACAATGCATTGCATATAATACTAATACAATACTAATGACTGATTTTCTAAAAAGTACTTACATGCTAATTCTCTACTAACTTTTCATATTTTTGGAACATAGAAACTGTTCAAATAAATATTTAATAATTTCAACAAGAAATTCTAACAGTGCTTAGATGAAAATCAATAAATACACTTGACATAAAATTATTAAAATATCAAATAATAAGAGAATAATGGGCAAGCTTTAAAATTTTATTATTGTTTCTAAAACTTGAAAATTTCAATTATATCAAGTAATTTTTAAGACTTTTATCATAAAATAAAAAAGTTATCCTAGATTTTTGCTAATGACACACACTCATTAGTAACTAAACAGATATAAAAATCAATGTATTTTATTTTGTGGTTGGAAGATGGCTCTGCAGTTAAGAGCATGGGCTGCTCTTGCAGAAGACCCAGATTCAAATCCCAGCACCAACATGGTGGCTAACAACCATTCCAACTCCAGTTCCAGGCGATCAATACCCTCTTCTGACCTCCGTGGGCATTTTACAACATGGGTACACTTACATACATGCAGACAGTACACTCATAAAATAAAAATAATAAATATAAATGTCAATATATTTTGATAGAGAAGATAAATCTAAAACTTATTCATCTAAGATACATGACATGATATTGGCCTAACAGAAGTCTGGTCACCAAGTACCATCTTTGTGCTCATAGAAAAGCACATTTTCCTGGGGCTAATATCATAAAGATGTTTTATCATGGATCTTTTTTCAGTAAAAAGGCATTATCTCATTGAATATAGAAAGGGTTTCTACTAGTAGGCCATATTAACATACGAATGATACATGCCCAGTATTTCCCATCACTTACATCTATAGTCACAAAGGCCTTCTGAGAGGATAGCAAGTTGGCCACTTCTAAGATCCCTTTACTCTTGCCAAGGACACATTTTGAATCATGTTTTGATGACAGAATTGCCTTTCTAGAATCTAAGCTAGTAAGTCAGTCCATTGAATTTGCCCAGAAAAACTAATGAAAAAATAATTTTAAAACACATTGATATAGCATATTCCAAAGTGTTTTAACATCATCCAAGTTTCCCCTTAAAACAAACTTTAAGGTAGGACTCTTGTTGGTGAGCAGACCATAACACACTCACATGTGCAGTTGCTGTTTTCTTTGCCAAATGAATGCCTTCTTTCACTTCTCCCTCAGCTACAATATTGCTACCAACTCTACTCAGTTTTCAGATTTTAGCTAAAATGTTTCTTGTTTGGTAATCTCAAGCTGTCCATAAGATGAATGGACTCAGCAGATTGTTTTATATGTACTTGTAGATATTAAAACATACTTCATTATATGTTATGTGTACATATATACATATATATACATACATATATGTGAATAGGTGTGTATAGCTATGGGTGAATATGCATGTATTTTTCTATATATTTTTCACAGAAATAAAAGCTAAAATGATGCAAAGTACCTAAAGGAGTTAACTCAAAAAGATGTCAGTGCCTACACAAGGACTGTTAGCAATTGCTATTTAGCTAAACAATAGAAGCCATCAGGTCACATTTTTAATTGATCCTTTAAAATAATTTTATGTGATGATTATAGCAATAATTTTATATGGTCATTAAAATAGATTCTAGATTGTTAGAAAAAGATTTAAATAATTGCTTTAGCTCTTTGCAAAACTTCATAAGTTGCTCATTTTGTTGGGACATAAATGTGATGTGTTGTATAAAAACATGTCAGTTGCACAGATAACCTAAATCTTCTTTTTTAGAATCATTACAATAAGATTATAATTAGTACTAATTTGGGATAAGTAAGTCAGACTTAATAAAATTCTTTAAAAAAATGAAGCTGATTGGTTTGTCATTATATTGTTAAATAGAATCCTCCTATCACTGATTTTTCTTCTTTTCAATTAAAAAGCACACAAATTTTAGATCTGTAATACACAATAACTAATGTATTCTCTAAGAAATTTAATTTATAACAACATAATTGTTCAATCCAACCTTAAATTGCATAACTCACATTAAAGCAGAAAAATTATGACTGAAAAGATCAGTGTTGGACAACACAGCTTTCTTTGTTATTAAACACCAGTTGAAATTAAATTAATGATATTTATGTATAGTATATAGTTGTAAAATATATAAATAATTAAATGAAAGGAACCTATAAT
>NW_008356318.1:1134410-1151115 GCF_000622305.1 Nannospalax galili
GAAATATTTTTTTAAAAAATCTAAGTCCTAATTTATATTAGAATTACAATTTTTGATAATTAAGAGATGAACCAACATTGTAAACCAATAAATCATAGTATTTAAAAGAGAATTAAAAACCTCAGCTCCAGTCTTCTGGAAAATATGACATTTCTAACAAAGCAACTAAAGAAAAGTGAATTTTCCCAACTCATTAAATCAAATGAAAAAATATAAAAATAGAATAAGGATTTCAACAGGCCAATTTTTCAAACCCTAATGTAGCAAGTAATGGAATGAAAGTATATAATACAACAAATCAGAAATAACCCTGATTAGAAAGGAAGATAGCAGACACCAGTAAATGGACAGAGCTATTAATATAAATAATGTACAAATTTTCATTGAAAGTGGAAAATTGTAAAAATATCCACAAGTAATGAAAACCCATTGTTTGTGAGAAGCACATCCTTGAAAACAGGTATGCAAACCTATAGGTTCATTAACAGAAAATAGTTCAAGAACTTCTTAACTAAAATTTTATTAAAAAGAAGAAATATTAGCTTTATTTCCCATTTTGCTTAGCCTGCACAGATAGGAACTTTTGATGTGCTCATGAAAATGTATCTTACTTTAGGACACTTCCTCATAAAATTATGGATATGATTTAAAGGTATAAAGATGCAGAAAAGACTTGCCAGAGACAGCATGTGTTCAGACAGACCAGTCAGTGGTTAGAAGAATATCAAATTCCATCAGCCATAAAGCTGACCAAATGCTTATTAAGATAGCAAATTTTACAGGTCAGAAGCAATTTTGTACTGTTTGGAAAACTACTATTATGTTTAGACTAATACGGAGTTAGATATATTTGTTTGGGAAAATCCTATGTAGAGACAGAACTTTAGTTACTAGTATTTTAAATTTTGTTTTTGACTATATGCATCCAGTCATTATTAAGAATAATATGAATTTCATGGGTTTTTATTTCCCCATCTGACAGAAGGCCATTCCCCTTGTGTAGTTTCACATAAGTATACAATATCAGTCTTCCATTATATTCCTAAATTGGCAATGATTCTATAGTTCTGTCCCTTCCAGCCTGAACATACAGTAATTGTGTATGGCACTGTCAGAAAATAAGTCCCATATTCCAGAGAAATAATCTAGAACCTGAACAATTTAGTAGAATAATAATAATTACCTAGACTGTATTCCAATCTCAAAGAATAAACAGATCATTTTCACCTTCATATAAATCTAAACAGCTTAATACTGTAATCATAAAGCAAATATATTCTCACTCTTGAATGTCTACAGTGTCTATTCAGTGATGCTGGACCCTGAGTAAATAGCTAAGAGACAAAATAAATGCAACTACCTCTGTGTGGAATGACATTGAATTTTAAGTGGTTTATGAAGTCCTGTGCCCCTTGACCTTCTCTTATTACTATCGCTTGGTGAACCTGTTCAAGATGAATGCTGTATATCTTTATCTATGACAGCCTATTTAGCAATTGCAATATTACCTATAAGTTAGATAAATTGACCAGTCACTTAAGAAGTAAGGCCAATCCCAATTGCAACAAAGGTCACTCAATCCAGTTTTGTTCTATATTAAATCATCATCAGATCTGAACCACAATTTCATCAATAACACATCTAACTTGAATGCTCCAAAATTTCAAAATCAACTACTTGTCCCAAGGGATAAATGAAAGTTGTTTCTTATTTACCTCCTTCACAGCAAAATTACAGAGCATTGAATCCAAAATCATACGCTCCCAAGATCCTCATTTATCATTTAAACAAAAGATGTCTTTTAGAAATAACTGTGCTGGTTCAAACATGTGTCCTAATAGAGATAGCACAGGCAACTGTCACGTGGACTTTATTCACACAAATTTTAGTTTTTCTGCCTATCCAAGCACTTAAAAGCAGAGTAAGATATAAACTTATGTTATGATGAGGAGTCTGTCAACAGGTCTATTAGAATAAGGGGTGACCTACAGGACAATGAAAAAGAACAGTTTTATGAAACTTATCATTATGTACAATGAATAAACAACAATACAATTGATACATAAAGAAATGAAAACAGAGTCCGGCATGGTAGTGCAGGTCTAATCCCAGCACCTGAGAGGCAAAGGCAGGCAGATCTCTGTGAGTGTGAGGCCAGCTTGGTCTACACAGTGAGTTCCAGACCAGCTGGGGGGTACAGGGATGCCCTGCCTCAAAAAAGACCAAAAACAAAACAAATCAACAACAAAAAGAAAAAAAATGAAGAATAAAAAAGAAAGAAGGAAAACAGTCACCTGTACAGCATTTTGAAATTTCCTTTCAAAAATAGCTATAATTAAAGGATATTTATTTAATTATTATGTGATTGCTTATGGTAGTAGCCTGTTTGGGAAGAATTCAGATAACTATGTTGTCATTTAACACTGGTTTGTGGTGATTGACAATTTTTAGTAAATTGTTTACCTTTTCTGTAAATCATTTATCATTTTATCAAGAAGCTGGCCAACAAGACAAGGTACTTAGGAAATCACTGTTTTCTAAACAAAATTCTATTGAGTATATTCACCTACTAAGTTTACTTGAAATTCCCCAATGTAATCCTGTCTTGTCCTGTTCATTTATTTTAACTAACAGTCCCTACTTACATGCTACTATCAAGAGACTATTACCTAAACTTCTCTATTTAATTATGTCTGTTTGATGCCCAATAAGTATTTGCATTTTTTTACTCTTCCCTAATTTAGTTATAAATATGAAAAATTTCTGTTTGGCTACCACTTAATTTAAGCATCCTTATAATTATCTACAATAAGTACACTTACTATTTTCAAGTACATTAAGAATTAAATCAAAGTTGGCAATATTTCTGAAAAAAAGATTTCACATATTATTCTGATCTTAAAATGTGCATTCCTGTTTTTATTACATCTAACGTTAATATGAAAATGTTGTGAGTTATGTCAAGAGATGTATACTAGAAGTTGGCTCTGCAGGAAGTGATCTAAACATCTACACCAAATGTTCCAGGGGTTCATGCTTTACAATTTGGATTGAAACCAAATTCTGTGACCTCTACGTAATCACATCTAAAAATATATGGAAAACAACTATTTTTATAATGACTCGTTTATAACTTTCCAAGGCTGGCCACTTAATTGAGCCTTGAATTTATTATATTCAAAGGCATATTTAATGAGTTATAGTCAAATCTATTTATTTTAACTCATTAGAGTTTAAAAATTAATGTTACTCTCAGAAACTAAACCAAATTTTTATTTTATTAATAGGGAAAATTGGTATTCTAAAAATTATATTTTGATTACAGTTAAAGTAATCTGGAATCTGGTTTAATCTTGGGTTTCTTAAAGCATGATCTGAAGAAACCATTATATGTATATGTACAACATACATAAACATACAAATAGAGAAGGCATTTCAGAGTTCCTAAATTCGAGAGCACACTCTTCAAAGCAAGGTCACTTCTGTGAGCCAGCTTTACCAGGGTTCTTCAGGAAAAGGATAAATTTCATAAGGTGGAAACTGATAAATGACAGCTTCAATGTGACTTTTGTAATTTATCATTACTGAGATCTCAAAACTCTCTCTGCTACTCCAAGGGCAAAATACGACATGAAACAGGATCACAATTAGGACTTAACAGGAGTGCATTGCCTAGGTGATTTGCTTTAAAGTTTCATTTCTTTGAGAAAGGCATTGATAACACACTTTTCAAAAACAGAAAATGTATACGTATACTGAAAAAAATGTAAAAGGTGAGTATTTATGATATAATACAAACATTAGTATCTTGGATATTGAAAGTTATTTATGACATTAAAAACCATTATTTTTAATATGTTCTTTACTTAAAAATACTAAAGTAAGGTTAGTATTTATGATATGATACTATTATACAAATATATTAATATACTGGATACTGAAAGCTATTTATGACACAAAAACATTTTTAATAAGGTCTTTACTTTTTAAATAGCAAGGAGTGCATTTATATGTTTAAGGAAGAAATACACTAACATCTACTCTCAGTTTACCTAATTAACATTTAAAATGTATATATTAAATGAGATAATTTTTCAAATAAGCATCCCATAACATCTTTGCTTTTTAATTTTTTGATAAGTATAACTTTCCAATTTGAAAAATAAAAATAATGGGGTGGTCATCTAATCCCAGTTTATGAGTAATGTGATTTAAAATCTTAATTATAAAGACAACAATTATTCTCTCCTTCCTTAAGACTTCAGTGCATGTAACAGTGGTTTTCTTTTTCCAGGAATAATAAGTGTTCCCAAATTTCATCTGGAAAAAATTTCAACAATAATCCAAAAATTTCAAAGATGTGCAACAGTGATGTTTAACTGCACTATAAATGAAACACTAAAGCAAGAAGCTAAACAAATATTTCTACTCATGGAGAATTTAAGAGTAACAGTAATAAAACCAAATTTAAGAGGCCTGAAATTGAGTGTGCACAAGACTTTGGTAACTATTAATAATGAAGGCACCATTATATATTAGTGTGGAATAAAATGTGACTATTTTTGAGACGTTAAAGATGTTTCCTTCCAGTCTATGATAGCAAAACACACATACATTTCAAATAATATTAGCAGTTAAGTATAAAGTCAAAACTTGAATAACAGTTATGGGAGAAATTGCTAATAATCATAATAGACAATGAGAATTACCAATAGAAAAATAATAAATTTGGAACAATAAACCAAAGGATAAATATCATATATATGAATGCAAAGGACTTTGATTTTCTACATGATAAGATCAGAACAAAACTACATGAAAGACTGTTGCTGGTAATAGAGAAATGAAATAATAAATATCCTACAGGAAATACTTGAACAAGGGGATTGGAGAGACCATTCATATGATTGCATATTCAGATGGAAATAAATGCACAGAAATTGTCAGATGGAAATAAATGAACAGAAACAGACATTCATGTAAAAATAACTGGAAAACTAAGGGCCTGGAGAGATGGCTCAGTAGTTAAGAGAACTCACTGACTGCTCTTTCAGAGGACTTGGGTTCAATTCCCAGCACCTCCATGGTGGCTAACAACTGTCCATGACTCCAGTTCCAGGGGAATTTGACACTCTCTTCTGACCTCTGCAGGCATTGTACGACGTGAGTCCACTTACATACATGCAGACAATACACTTATACACATAAAAATCATAAAGTATTTTTAAAATAGTTGTAAACTAACAGTGTTTAATAATAAAATCACACATTAAAATAATAGCTAAGTCTGTATTAGAAATATTTGTGAAAGCATCACTTTTACACTGCTGATCAGAGTATAGAGTAGAAGAGTAATTTTGTAAAATAATTTGCCAAGAATGTTATCTAGATTTTAAAAATGAAGAAATTAGGGACTGGAGAGATGACTCAGGGGTTAAGAGCACTTGCTGTTATTGTGGAGGGCAGGGGTTCAGTTCCTAGCACCCACAGGGCAGCTTTCAGCCTTCTGGACCTCCAGTTCCAGGGGTTTCTGACACCTCCTCTGGCCTCTGTGAGCATTGAATGCACATGGTGCACGTACATACATGCTGGCAAAACATGCACAAGAGGATGAATAAATAAAATCTTTGAAAAATAAGGAAATTCTATTTTGTATGACAATGTGGATACTCATGTTAAGTGAAATAATCCAGCTTCACAAACACAGATACTGCATGATTTCACTTGTGTAAAATAATCAAACTCAGAAGCAGAGAATGATGGTGGCCAGATACTGGGAAAAAGAAGTGTGGAATTCTTCAATTCATCAGTTATGTGCAATCAATAAGATCTGTTATCTGCTGTCCTATACAGTGTCTAGAATTAACAACATAGTATTAAGCATTTGAAATATATTAAGAAGGTACCGTTTATGTTGAACACTGATACACACAGAGAGAGAGTGAGAAACACAGACAGAGTTTTGGAGGTAAGTCACAGAACGTACAGTATCTTGATTGTGTGGTACTAGTTATAGTGTATGTTTATGTTCAAAGTCTTCCAATTTTATATGCAATATTACATGTGTGTTAGTTTTTCATCTGTTCAATAAAGCTGTTAAAATAAAATCACATAACTATGTTTTGTATTTATGATAATAACTATCTATTTGGAAGTGTAATATAAGAAAACCTAAGTGAAAATTATTTATTACGCTTTTATGTGTAAAAAAAACTAGTACACCTAATATGATGACTATTATTTTAAAAATATATTCAGAAAATGACAAAAGCTAAAGTGGATGGAAAAATAGGAACTCTTAATGCAATGTTGGTTAGAATAGAAAAATAGAATAGCCACCCAGGAAAATAGTATGGCCATTCTTCAAACGAAAAAGAGGATTATCACATGAGCCATAAATTCTACCTCTGGGTACATGCTTACAAGAATTGAAAGTAAACTCAGATATTTTCACATCTATGCTCGTTGTTCACAATAAAAATATGACAGCTCATTTGCATACTGGTGGATGAAACAGATGGATATGAAAAATACATACAATAGAATATTATTCAGTCTTAAAATAGGAATGAATCAGGGCACATATAATGTAGGTAAGCCTTATTGTAATATGTGAAAAAAGCCATTCACAAAAAGATAATTACTAATGACCCCACCTACATGAGGTAAAGTAGTCAAATTACCAGAGAAACAAAGTAGAATGATGACTGATATGGAGTATGGTATAAAAAGGATAAGCATTTATTGCTTAACTGGTACAAAGTTCCTACTTTATAAGATGGAGAGTGTTTTTTGTTCACAGAAATATATGTTTAATGCCACACAACCATACAAAAAAATTCAGGCATGGTACCACATGTCTGTAGTCCAGCAATTCAGCAGTGGAGACAGGAAGATCAGGAGTTTGTGTAAGCCCTAGCTGCATGAAACCCTGGCTCAAAAATCCAAACTAGTGTGGAGAGATGGCTCAGCAAGGAAAGTGCTTACCACATAAGCATGAGGCCCTGAATTCAGAACCTGTTGTCTTAGTTTCTTTCCTAACTGCTGTGATCTAATATTCTGACAAAAAAATTTGAGGGAGCAAGGGTTTATTCTGGCTCACAGTTCAGGGGTACAGTCCTTCGTGTTGGGGAAGTCATCAAGGTGGAAGGAGACTGAGGCAGCTGGTCAGGTCACATTATACCCACAGTCATGGGGCAGAGAACAGTGAATGCAATCCACTGCTAGGCTCCCTTTCTCCATTTGTACAGCCCAGGATCAAGCCAGGGATGGCAACACCCACAGAGGGTGGGTCTTCCCACCTCAATTGACACAATCAAGATAATCTCCCACAAGCATGCTCAGAGGCCTTCCTTCCAGGTGAGTGATTGTGTCATGTTGACAACACTAATCATCACATCAAGTAAAGCCAGACAAGGTGGTGTGTATCTGTAATCTCAGTGCTCCTATGATGAGAAGGGAGTGACAGCACTCCTATAATTAGGTGAGAGCTGGAGTCTCAAAGACCTAGTAGTCTAGGTACAGTGTGGCAGACAAGAGACCCTATCTGAAACAAGCTGGAAGGCAAGGACTGACAAAAGATTGTCCTGTGACTTCCATCCATGTAGTGGGATATGTGTGCCCCTGCACTCACACATATATAGAAACACACATCATGCGTATAAACACAAAAGATTAAAAAATGAATAAATAAATAAGATTATAATAGAAATTTGTTGTTACGTATACTTTATTACAGTTTTAATAAAAGAAAAAAGAATCAGGGCTGGACTGATGGCTCAGCAGTTAAGAGCACTGGTTGTTCTTACAGAA
Source organism: Nannospalax galili (assembly GCF_000622305.1). Classification (NCBI taxonomy): domain Eukaryota; kingdom Metazoa; phylum Chordata; class Mammalia; order Rodentia; family Spalacidae; genus Nannospalax; species Nannospalax galili. The sequence goes on from NW_008356318.1 coordinate 1,142,223, forward strand.
GACACAGGGTTCAAATCCCAGGACCCATATGGCAGCTAATAACTGTCCATAACTCCAGTTCCAGGGGATCCGATGGCCTCTTCTGTCCTCCGCCAGCATTGCATGACATGGGTGCACTTACCTACATGCAGGCAATACACTCATACACACAAAAATAACAAAAAATCATAATAAAAAAGAAAAACAAATCAAAGTAAATGTTTCATAACAGTATAGTAAATAAAAGCAACTATGAACATTTAAATCATAAAACTAATTTTCTAAAATTTTCCGAAAATGCCCTTACTATTAATTATAAAGGTACATTTTGTAAGTGAATAAATGATGTCTGCTCTTTTCGGAGATAAGCTGATAGCTAAGCAGACTTTCTTTGTGAACCTAGTCTGATGGTGAAGCAGATGTTTCTCAAGTCATGGCTGGCCCAGGGGAGCCACAATTTCACAGATGCAGACTGCAAATGATTCTCTGGATAGTGTCTACTTGGGGTGGAGGGGCTCTTTACAGACCACCAAAGATCTGAAACATGAACATTGGGACATATGTTTCATTTTCTCCTCAGGGCAGCAAACAAATTTGTGGAAGTAGCTGTTCTCACTTACGCAATTTTGCCCCTGAGACTCAATCTGCATATGAAAAATCAGTCTCAATAAAGGAACACACCAAGCTGCTGTCATTACAATGCCTGGCAGGGATATGTTGAAGGCTTTATAATTTTTCAGAATTCCCAAGAGAGGAAAAGCAAATCAAAAGGCCCTCCCTTTATTATCTGGTCACTATTCAGGGTCTTACTTGCTAATAGAGATGGTGGTCCATTATAATCAGATCTCATTTTCTGTTCCATGACTTTATACAAGATCTACTTTAAATTCATATTATAGTAGATGAAATATCATATCTGGTTTGTTTCTTCAATTCTGCTTGATAGTCAGCTGCATGTTGTAAAATGAGATTTTATTATTCAGTTTACCAAGACCAATCTGCAAAAAGTTTTTTGAAACTATAGACACTGTATCTACTGGGTGAATTAATAAAGCAGAAGTATTTTAAGAACACTAACTATACATTCTGACCATCAATAAAGTTATCTATACAATAATATTAATATTGAAGATTTTGAAAATAGTCTGGATCTATTTAAAATTATGAAGTGGCCACTGTTAGAAGTGTTTCTCTCATTATACCCAGTTGAAAGTCAGGCTATCACCTTTCAAACATTGTTATAGACTTTGCTCTTCATTTAACACAAAACATTTTTGGAGCTGTACATTTGTTCATTTGAATATTGTGGATATTCTCACTTGTAAAAACATTATCAGGTATAATTTATGATTTTTGAACACTGAATGGAAAATGATGCTTATTTTGCATGACAGAAAATCACCAGAAATAATGTACAAGAAAGAACTGCAAAGTGCAATATAAATCACTCACCTCAGTTTCTTAAAAACTAATTTTTTTACAAGATGCAAAGTCATAGTTTCGTGTACCAGCAAAAGTGACATTTGGTGCCATGTGATAACAATTTCAAGAGACTCAATGCAATAATTTTTATAAGAAGACCAAAATTCAATAATGATAATGCTCATATGTCTAACCACACAGAGAATACTAGAGCAAAGAGAGTCAATAAACTGTCAGAGAAAACCCCATTCTGCTGTGATGGTATAATACAAGCTGTGCTTTGTGTGTAGATTAAATTCTCTCTCTCTCTCTTTCTCTCTCTCTCTCTCTCTCTCTCTCTCTCTCACACACACACACACACACACACACACACACACACACACACACACACACACACACACACACACACACACTTGCATCCCTGGATAGATTTCAGACAGAATTGTTGAGCAAGTACGTGTTGGTATGATTCAGATTGTCTGCCTATGTGACCAAATCATCCCCCTTACTAAAGGTTTAGAATTGTAAAAGGAGACCTTAACTCCTACATTGTATTTGTGTGTCTTCTGAATGCCTAATATTCATTTTTTAAAATATTAAATTCCCAAATTCCTTATTACTTAAAGGTCATAAATGTAATGAGGGATCTAGTTAGGTCAAATTTAGCAAACCCAGATTAAAAATATTTTATTTATTATTTTTATTTCAGGTGTATAAGTGTATTGCCTGCATGTATGTAAGTATACCTGTGCTGTACAGTGCCAGTGGAGGTGAGAAGAGGGTGTCAGAGCCCCTGGAACTGACCTTACAGACTGTTGTTAGCTGCCATGTAGGTGCTGGGATTTGAACCTGGGTCCTCTGCAAGAGCAGTCAGTGTTCTTGATTGTTGAGCCATCTCTCCAGCCCTCAAACCCAGATTAAATTAACATTTATGAGGGATTTTAAAATCTAGTGGGAAATTGTGCCTTTGTTCATGTTGAACCTGGTATAATTTTTTTTCCTACTATAATCCTAAATTTACTACATTATGGAGTGGATCAATTTGTATCTGCTTCTGTAACAACAGTCTTCCCCATGTGCCAGACACGCTAACAGACTTGGTTTGAGCAGCAAGTTTTGAAAAACAATATGAAATTCAGAATTCACCAAGTGAATTCTTATTCTTAAAAGACAAAAACTTCTCTTCATACATTTAAACATTTTATTAAAAATAAAACTGTTGGGACTGGAGAGATGACTCAGCAGTTAAGAGCACTGGCTGCTCTTGCAGAGGGCCCAGTTTCAAATCCCAGCACACAGAGCAGCTAACAATAGCCCATAACTCCAGTTCCATTGGGTCTGACATCCTCTTCTATGGGTCTTGCATGACACAAGTGCACTTACATACAAGCAGGCAATACACTTGTACATAAATAAAATTAATAAATAAGTTTTTAAAATAAAAATAAATTTGTTAATTATTCCTTAATAGAAAACATTTTATATTTTCATATCTGAATTTTCATATTTCATATTTATGAAAGAATTCCTGGTTAATAGTATCAATAACATAAAGCTTAACATTATGCATCTGTATTTCTGAAATCAAAATGAAACTAAACATAGGTTGATGGGAAGAGCAAATTACTCTTAGAAAATCCACAGATTAGAAATAAAAGTATCTCATTTAAAAATGAGTGAAATCTTTTGAAAACAATAATGAACAATACTTATATTCAGAGATTACAGTTTAAATTTTAGACCTAGAGAAATAATTATAAATTTCCTTTGTTAGATGCTGTTTTCATATCAAGAGAAGTTGTCATTTTAAAAACCATATATGGAGAAACTGAGAAATATATGTACAATCTAACTGTGCAATTTCTTCATTAATTTTTAAATACTATGCAGCTCATCTTCAATAATAATTTATATAGCAGTTTCACATATAATATACTCATTTGTTCCTATATGATTATTACTAGTCACATGTAACAAATATAAACATAATTATTCTCACTAATTTTTCGATCTACAAATACTGTATAGATTTCTCGAGTTAAATCTATAACTGGTGTGAAAAGATAAATGAAAAATCAAAGAATTTTCCAAGATCAACCTGCTGGTCAGTACCAGAAAAGAGATTGGTTTGACATCTAACAAGGTATTTTTCTCACTGCACAAATTTGTTTCAATTAGAGAAAGCATTTACTTCAAAAATTCTATAATTTATTACTTCACATCTCAGACATGTTTACTTCCATTCAGTGAGTCCCTCCTCCTCCTTCTCCTCCTCCTCCTCCTCTTCCTCCTCCTCGACCTCTTCCTCCTCCTCCTTCCCTTCCTCCTCATTTTCCACTTCTCTCCATCCATCTTCATAAGCCCCATCACTAGATAAGTTCAAAAAAAGACCTCCAGGTTCAGTCTTCCTGTTTCCTTCTCAATCCTGGCTATTTTACTCAGTTTAATTGTCTAACAATAGACTAGGATAAAGTTATAGAAAACTAGGTTTAGTATCCAGCAGTGCTCCTCTCCTTTTGTATTGCTGTCTATCTTAAGGGAGGAGTCTATAAGCAGACATAAAATTCCTCACAATCATCTGACATTAATACTGCTAATTTGAATCCAAGGCTTATCTGTTAACTTCTATATTCCTCATGTGTCTCTCCCCAACAAGGCCCATTTCTGTTCCATATCCTTAGTCTTCATCCTCTTTTGAATGGATATATTAACTTCCATATTGATTTCTCTACTTCTAGTCTCTTTTCTTTCCAAGACATCAATCATTGAGGTAGCAGAAATATAAAACATGACTAAATAATTTATGAACATACTCTATGATATATAAAGGAAGTTAAAATTTTGGCTGTCAGGAAATATTTTAGCAAGTATATAAGAATGAGTGTTGGTGGCACCAGTGGTTGCTGTCTCTGACTTAATTTAGATTTTCATTATAGAGTATCACAAGTTGAATAAACAATAAACATTTTTCACAGTTCTGGAACCTTGGAAGGCCAGCTTCAAGGTTCCTGATGACATGGTTTCAAAATCTCAGCCTGCTTCCAGGTTTTCAAATCTACAGATTATCATCGCTCCCTTACAGGGGAATCTGAGGTCCTCTTCTGACCTCCCCGGCATTGCACAACACAGGTGCACTCACATACATGCAGGCAATACACTCATATACATAAAATAAAAAAATAATAAATAAAATATTTAAAAAGGAAAATCCAGACCATTATTTTGGATTTTCTCATTGGAGTCTGACAGCATCTGCCATAGTTCTAATAGTCCAACAGACTACCACAAATTATCAATACATGCTAGGAATCAATAGGAAAAACTAATCCCAGACACAGATCTTTCACAAAATCCTTATTGTAGAAGATATAAAGCTTTTCATTTACACACACACACACACACACACACACACACACAAACACACAGATGCATACACGCACATGTGGAGAAACAGCCAAGCATACTCCTCATTTTCTAGAGTCAGTGTCTGAATGAACTCAGAATGCATTTATGAAAGAAAAAAATCAATGATTTTTAAGCTGTAGGGCTTACTGAAATTGCATAGTCCAAAGGCTCTCTTTTGTTGTTGTTGTTGTTGTTGTTGTTGTAGTTTTCAAAGGTGGGATGAACAGTGATCATCACCTAAATTAACCCAGGGTCTGGAGACAGAAACTTTGAGACTCTTCTACCTGCTGCCATTCAAGGTGTTTAGCTGTGAACTGTCTCATGTGTTTTTCTGTGACAATACTGCCTATGGAAATGAAAGAGAATGAATTTTTCTAGTATGGGGATTTCTCTGAACCATTTAAAGGTATTTTGAGAATTCTTTGTTACAACTAATGCCTAAATGATCAGTTTTTCCACATTAGTTGGATGACTGGTGACTGTCTTATTGGAATTATGATCATGAAAATAGAAAGAAAGCTATGTTTTTTGCACTGGTTAGAGCTCCTGTAGAAGTGGACTTTAATATAATGATGTGTGCATACTTTATTTTATGATGAGGCAATTATTGGTACATTCAATAAAGTTTTCATAATTAAACTAAGCATGACGGGAAGCAATTGAGTCTAACCCAGTAGGGAAATGTATAGATCCATTACAAACACACAATGCACCATCTTGAGACCAGGTCCACAAGGAGTCAGATGTGAGGTGACCAAGAAAACTGCAGCTGTATCTTTTATCAGTTAGAATGCCTCTCTGCTGTGAGAGATCCTTTAAGCTACAGTCAGGTGCTTCCATCTATATCAGAAACCATCATGCCAGGCAACTTTCCCAGCTGCCACACATGTGCATTAATAAAGGCCTCCATCCTCAAGTGGCCCTGGCTTCATTACAATATCATTTGTAAAGTGGTTTTGAAATCATCTGTGGGAGCTAACATCTTTAACCCCAAGGTTTGGAAAGCTGAGGCAGAGGGATTGCCAAGTGTCCTAGATCAGACTAAGCTAATGGGTGATACTTGTGTCTCAACAAAACAAAACAGAAAGGTCCATGGGAATGTATGTTCTCAAAGGGAAATCCAGTCCCACCGTGACTGGTAATATGCCACCTACTTCATATAGCTCTTTACTTAAAAAATAAATACATAACGACCCACAGGCCTTTCTCCTGGGTAAGTCGATCGCACCCTCCTCGTCTTGACTCCCTCAGCCTCATTCACCCTCCTATCTCCTGTGCCCATCTCTCCTCCTAGACTGGGTCCTGTCCCATTCCTTGTTTTGGCACCCTAGGCACAGAGGGAACCACAACTGCTTCCTGATCCTTTGCATCCAGACCAACCCAGTTCCTTCTGGGGTCCCCAGGAGCCCTCTGGGCCTGGCCATGCCCTCATCTCTAGCTGCTTCTCTGGTCTGCACAACCTACCTGCCTCACTCCTGGGAGACCTTGGGGCCTGTTCTGACCCTGACCTACCTCTGCTTCCCTGGACTGCCTCTTTCCTGGACACCAGGGCTGACTTTTCCTCTTCCTGATTCATTGCATCCTGACCAACCAAGCTCCTCAGTGCAGTCCCAAGGAGCCCTCAGGGCCTCTTCCCCGCTCCCCATCTCCCTTTGTATCTCTGGGTGGCACGGCCACCAGCTGCCGTAGACCAGCATCTTTCCTGGGCCCTGCTCCCAGGCCAGTTAAACCCCCAAATTTCTGAGGCCAAAATCTTTCCCGGAGGGATCCAGAACTTAGGAGAAGCCTGAGAGTATCTGATCCTCATCTGACTTGGGCCTCTCTGGGAACTCCTGAAGACAAAAGCAATCCGGCCACTCCAATATAAAATCAAAAGAGAGAACCAGAAGCTTAGATGAACCAGCTTTTCATGTCCAAAGGTAACCACAAATACACATAAAGTTTACAAAAAGAAGCAGACCTAAACTTGAAGGCTGGGTCTCACAGAAGAATCAGAAAATACAAAAGAAATTCACATGTCAAAATGACAGAGAAAAAATAATAACATGAAAAACCAAAATAAAATATACCCACCAAATACCAATAATCTCTAGAGGCATACAATGAGAACACCCTAGAGATAATGCAGGACATGGAACTCAAAAGAAAAATTATAAAAATGATAAAAGAATTCAGTGAACTTAACACACAAAGAAATCAAAGAACTGAAGGAAGATAGGGATAAAATTCTGAATGAATTCAGAAAAGAGCTAGAAATATTGAAGACTACTCAGGCTGAAATGAAGAAGGAAGTGAAACACTCAGTAAGCCAATTAGAAACAACAGGAGAAAGCCTCACCAATAGTATGAATGAAATGGAAAACAGAGTATCAAGACTGGAAGATAAAATGGACGAATTAGACTATTCAAGCAAAGATTATGAAAAATTTAAGAAATCATAAGAATGGTATATGGAGGAATTGTGTGACACCATAAAAGGACCAAAATTATGAATCATAGGCAAACAGGAATGAGAGGAATACCAAGATTATGGCATGGAACAGATCTTCAACAGAATCCTGGAAGATTTCCAAAAATTAAAGAAAGACATGCCCATACAAATACAAGAAGCATATAGAACACCAAACAGACAAGACCAGTAAAGAAATTCTTCATGGCATATAATAGTAAAAACACTAAATGTGGAAAACAAAGAGACAATACTAAAAGCTGCAAAAGAGAAACCACAAGTCACATATAAAGGAAAACCCATCAGGATTACAGCTGACTTTTCAGGGCAACCTACGAAACCCAGAAGAGCCTGAACCAAAGTATTCCCAGTTTTAAATGACCCCAGATGCCAACCTAGATTACTATACCCAGTCAAAATGTCTATTATAGTCAAAGGGGAAAGAAAAATCTTCCATGACATAAATAGGCTGAAGGAACTCATGTCCACAAAACCAGCCCTTCAGAGAGTTCTAGAAGCAATACAAAGAGCTGAAGAAAGGAATAACTATACCCAAGGGGTTGCAAAAAGAAATTCAGTGAAGGTATAACTGTGGAAAAATACAGCTACATCACAATTATAAATAGAAATAAAATGGCAGGATTCAACACTCATTTCATTAATAACTTTAAATATTAACAGACTGAACTCCCCAGTCAAAAGACACAGACTAGCTGAATGGATTAGAAGCAAAACTTGTCTTTTTGTTGTCTGCAAAACTCATCTCACTTTCAAGGACAGACAGTATCTGAAAGTGAAAGGATGGGAAAAAATATACCAAGCAAATGGTATTAAGAAAAAAGCAGGCATTGCAATTCTAATATCTGAAAAAAATAGACTTGAAACTAAAACTAATCAGAAGAGATAAAGAGGCGAATTTCATTTTGATCAAAAGAACAATGAATTAAGAAGATATCACAATCATGAACATATATTCACCTAACTCCGGTGCACCCAACTTCATAAAAAAAACACAGTACTACAGGACTTTAAGACACAGATTAATCCCAAATCACTAATGATAGGGGACTTCAATACCCCACTGTCTCCATTAGCTAAGTCAAAAGGGCAGAAAGTTAACAGAGAGACATCTGAATTAAACAATACCATTTATCAAATAAACTTAACAGACATCTACCGAGTATTCCACCCAAGCACCAAAGGACATACTTTCTAATCAAGACCCTATGGAACCTTCTCCACAATTGACCATATACTGTGGCAAAAAAACAAACTTCAACAAATACATAAAGATTGAAATAATTTCATGCATTCTATCAGACCACAATGAAATAAAGCTTATAATCAACACCAGAAGAAGCACTAACCACCACATGAACACATGGAGATTAAACAACACACTCCTAAATGATGAATGGGTAATAAGAGAATTAAGAAAGAAATAAAAGTATTCCTGGAACTAAATGAAAAGGACAATACAACACAACAAAACCTCTGGGACATGGGGACACGCTACCTTAGAAGGAAGTTTATAGCTCTAAGTACCCACATCAAAAAATCGGAAAGAACACAAATAAATGACTTAACATTGCAACTCAACACACTTGAAAAGCAACAGCAAAGGAAACCCAAACCCAG
>NW_008356318.1:1152128-1155187 GCF_000622305.1 Nannospalax galili
TAAGAGATGCCAAAAATTCCACCAGAAAACACCTAGAAATTATTAATATGTTCTGTAAAGTGGCAGGTTACAAAATTAGCCTACAAAAGCCTGCAGCCATTCTATATACCAATAACAAGCAATGAGAGAAAGAGCACATGGAAACACTCCCCTTCAAATAGCTGTAAAAAATATATATCTCAGATTAAACCTGACCAAAGACATTAAAGACCTCTGCAATGAAAATTTTAAATCTTTAAAGAAAGAGATTGAGGAAGACATCAGAAGATGGAAGGACCTCCCATACTCATGGATTGGAAGAACTAATATTTTGAAAGTGACCATCCTACCCAAAGCCATTTATAGATTCAATGCAATGCCAATCAAAATCCCCATGACATTTTTCACAGAATTGGAAGAAAAGAATGCTAAGATTCATATGGAAGCACAAAAGACCTTGGATACTCAAAACAACCCTGAGCAGTACAAGCATGGCAGGGGGACTACTATACCAGATTTTAAGCTGTATTACACTGCTATAGTCCTAAAAACAACATGGTACTGGCACAAAAATACACCCATAGATCAATGGAACAAAATTGAAGACCCAAATATGAGTAAATGCAATTTTTATCCACCTGATATTGGACAAAGGGGCTAAGAATATTCACTGGAGGAAAGACAGCATGTTCAGCAAATGGTGCTAGCAAAACTGTATCTCTACCTGTAGAAGAATGAAACTAAACCTCTATCTTTCACCTTGCACAAAAGTCAAATCCAAATGTATCAAAGACCTCAATAAAAGCCTGACACTCTGAAACTGTTAGAAGAAAACATTGGCAAAATCCTGCAAGATATAGGTGTAGGAAAGAATTTTCTAAATCAGACATCAGTTGCTCAGGAAACAAGGGCAAGAATAAACAAATGGGACTCATTAAATTAAAAAGCTTCTGTACATCAAAGGAGGCAACGAGGGAAGTAAACAGAAAACCCACAGAACTGGAAAGAATCTTCACCAGCAACACATCTGACAGATGTTTAATATCCAGAATATATAAACGAACTCAAAAAGCAGAGAATCAAGACAAGAAGTAACCTAATTAAAAGATGGGCTAAGAAGCTGAACAGAGAGTCCTCAAAAGAAGAAGTAATGATGGCTATGAAGCATCTTAAAAGATGTTCAACATCACTAATAATTAGGGAAATGCAAATTAAAACCACTTTAAGATTTCATCTTACCCCAGTCAGACTGGCTAAGATTAAGAGAACAAATGATACCAAATGTTGGAGGGGATGTGGGGAAAGGGGGACACTCATCCACTGCTGGTGGGGCTGCAAACTTGTTCAACCCCTATGGAAAGCAGTGTGGAGAATGCTTAAAAAACTACAAATGAACCTACCATTTGACCCAGTTATACCACTCCTTGGTGTATACCCAAAGAACTCATCCTACTGCAGAGACAGTTGTACATCCATGTTTGTTGCTGCTCTTTTCACAATAGCTAAGAGATGGAAGCAACCTAAGTGTCCCTCAATTAACGAGTAGATAATGAAAATTTTCATTTATACAATGGAGTTTTACTCATAAGTAAAGAAAGATGAAATCATGACATTTGCAGTTAAATGGATGGAACTAGAAACTGTTATACTAAATGAAGTAACACAGACTCAGGAAAAAAATCGAAATACGTTCTCCCTCATATGTGGATTCTAGACCAAACCCTGATAAGTGAGTATGTATCCAGACATAACTACAGGAACCAGGATAAAGGAAAGGAATCAAGGAGGTAAAGGAAAATAAAGAACCTGAAGGAGAAGAGCAGTAGGAAACAGGCATTAATAAGGGAGATATGGATAAAAATTGGGTTTGTTTAAGTGAGGGGGGAGGGAAGGGTGTATAATGAACATAGGAGATAAAGGGAAAGAAAGACCTCAAGAGAGGTAGGACCATAGTAGAAGGGTATTAGTAAGGGAGAAAGGGAGGGGAATGGTGGCACCTTAATTGGGGAAACCATGATGGAGGGGTGAGATAATGCTAGAGATAAATAAGGCCTAGCTCATTTTGAAAACCAGAGGGAGGGCTGGGCATGGTAGCACACACCTTTAATCCCAGCACTTGGGAGTTCGAGGCCAGCCTGGTCTACATAGTGAGTCCCAGGACAGCTGAGGCTACAAGGAGACCCTATCTCAAAAAAGACCAAAAAAGAAAAGAAAAGAACAAAGGGAACCATATTACTCCTACAACCTACTGACAAATTATACATACCAGATCAAGAAATATATGTCTAGGTAAGGTTTATCTGAGAACAATTGGTCTTTGCCCAAGATTTTTCTATATAGCATACAGTAATTAAAAGTACCAGACTGGTGGAACTCACCTTCTTGGATGTTTAACAGACATACTATGAGGCCTATAATAATTTGGTCAGAGGACATAAAGGACAGTTTTTGCTCTTTGCTCTCCTAGATCAACTAGTTCCAGGGGAATATGAACATCTCTCAAAATGTCCTGTAATTGTGGTGGGTCATCTGTCTTCTTGATCAAGGAGGCAGAGGAAACCCTATCAGATGCACTTGAACCAGTGTCCAGTCTACAACGAGGAGGGTCAACACAGAGGAATCATTTCCTCCATGCTTCCAAGCAAAGCCAGCCATGGTCAAGCAGGACTTTTGACTTATCTTCACATAGGCAGAACTGGTCAAAGAAAGGAGCCAAGGGCTCCTCCCAAGCCCATGTGACCCTTGAGGAACAGATCCTCAAACGACTTTAAGAGTAAAAATAAATTGGTTTATCTGGGCCAACTGTATGGCCTTAAACACCCAAAAGCAATGTATAACCAAGGATTAAATGGGACAATATAATTTTTTTAAGAGTCCATATGTATAGCTAAAGGCTACATGACAAGCAACAATGCCAGATAGGAGATACTCTCTTTTGAGTTGTTGGCCAGGGTGGCATAAGGGACTCCCATTTAGTAGTAACCCAGTATAGAACTGGGAAAATGAATGGCAGACCCCAATCTTATAGAAAAAGAATATTGACAACTGATTGCTGCTAGATGAGGAACAGCTGATCTTCC
>NW_008356318.1:1155639-1182505 GCF_000622305.1 Nannospalax galili
AGGGTAAAAAGCTCATTCAATTTTACATCTTACAGGATTTATACTGAATTCAATATTGTGTAACTGTATTAATTCAACTATGAACCTAAAAATTTACAGCCACTTTTGAAAGAGATGTATCCTTGTTCTTGAGTGTGTTACTGAATATGTTAAAGCTGTAATGAAATGGTTCTTCTAATGATGGAGTTATTAAAAATTAAAAAATAAAAATAAATAAATATAGATAGGCCTTAGCATATATGATAGAATGCTTTAAATGTGGTTGGAGGTTGGATAGGGGAGGGTGTCTAAATTTGATTTCTGTGTTTTATGAAATTCACAAAAACTCAATAAAGTATACACAAAAATATCAAATATTAAGATTTTTTTAAATGTCTGGAACTTAGAACCCAATATGCTGCTACCCTCCTTTAGGTCAGCCTGCTATAATCTCTCTCCCTAGAGTGTACTTTCCTTTATTTTGCTAAATAAGCTTCTGCCTGAACTGTGTCTTTCAGTGAATTCTTTGTTTGAGAAGTCAAGAATCAGGAAGAAATCTTTACCTGGTAACAATTCTAATAAGGAGCATGATAGTTGATATTATTTTGTTTCATTTGTTTTGGGGTATTTTTGGTCTTTTTGAGGTAGGGTCCCTATAGCCCCAATAAAGTTTCCCAGAAAAGGTAAGTACATACAGAAATGGCCATTAGAACAATTATCCAATGAGCTAAATGAGCACTGACATCATCTACTACTTAGCATTTCATATCCAACAATACATGCAGTGGTCCAGAAATATGAAAGACATTCTACCATCTTAGGGGCTCTTATGGCTTGAATGTGAAATGTTTCCCACAGGTTGAGGCGTTGAATTATTAGTCCTTAGCTAGTGGTACTGTTTGGGAAAACTAAGGAATCTTTTGGATGTAGGGCCTAGTTGGCAGGCATAGAGATGAAGGGGTTTAATTTGGTGATTACATCACAGCCTGTTTAGGGTCTGCAGACATGTGAACAAGCAGCCTCATACCCCAAGTGCCATGAACAAGAGCCACTCCCGCTGCATGATGCCATCATGCTAAAGGGAATCCTTCCTCCCCCAAGTTGCTTCTAACAGGTATTTCTCTTACAGTGAAAAGAACTGTAGTTTATGAATGTTCTCATGGAAAGAAAATATTAGCCTTTCCCTATAGAAACTCCTCTTTCTCATAAGAAAACAGAATTGAAATTAAAAATAACAAACACATTCATCTTTGATTCATCTATTTATTAATTAGTAATTCATAGATCAAACCACTTGTTCTACTTAGCCAATTACTGAGTTTAGGGTCTTTCGTTTCTGCAATAATCAAGCTGCTTGTTTATTAAAACTGTAAACACTACCAACTGGCCTTCACTTCACTATACATTTACTGATTGATTTTCAGTCCTATTAAATTTCCTTCTCATTCTTATGAGCTCACCCCTATTTTGACTCTTTCACCACCTTTTACTTTGCATTTCTATTTGAAAAGGGGAAGCATTAAATTATATAATGTTCCATAGAGTATGAACTATTCTCCTATTTCATCCGCTTATCATCCTTCACCTGGTTTTAATCCTCACTGTTCATCCTTTCTCTTCAATATGTCCCATGCCCTTACTACATTAGGTGGTTCTTTATACTTTCATACCCTCTACATTTGTGGTATCAATGATCGGTCACTGATATCACACTGTAAATTCACTTATATAGATCCTCTATCTTTTGTAGCATGTCTGCTTTCACAACCACAGAGACCATGTGCACCCTGACATTGGTTGAATTTCACAGACTGCCAGTATGAGACTGCCAAGGCTTGGTGAAGGAAATAATAGACTAATTGTTCACTTTACAAAATAAGTCTCTCAAAATTCAGATGTGCTCCTGGGCTAATTTGTAATCTTTAATTCACCTTTCACTAAATCTTTAAGACATTTTCTACTCCCCCCCCAAACCTCAGTTCCCATTTCCGTCTAAAGTAATTTCTTTTAAACTGGTTTATGCATTATGGAATACCTCTGCATAATTAACCCAACTATTTCTCTTTTCTCTTCCCAGAGAATAATTTGTTTTGATAATTATTATCTGCTCCATTTGAATCTTCCATTGTTCCTTCTGTAACAGAGTTTCCATTCTCTCCCAAAGAGCTCAATTCTTTATGTTCATTCTTTTATCAGCACCGCACTGTGGTAGACAGTGGCTCATCCAGGCAAAACCCACCACTAACCTGCTTCTCTGTTACCTTCTTCTCCAATAGAAACAAGCAGGCCAGAAAATCCCACATTGTATCTTCTTGTGCAGCCAAGAATAGCAGGCTGCAAGGTTGTGGCCAATAAAGCACAGCTAGAAAACCCTGGGGGAGAAATTCTCTCATTAAATAAAAGGCATAATTGGCCAGGAGAGCTAACTTTTGTCCCCTTGCATCCTCCACTTTTCTACTTAGAATGCACTTATTAAATATGCCAGTGCAGCAACTTTGTGGCACTAAGTTTTTACCTTAGGAAAAAAGGGGAAGGGAAGTCTAAGACTAGGATGAAGGCAAGGCTAAGGTGAGGCAGGAAGGATGCATTTTGTAGCTGCAGAACTCCCTCAGTTCTTCTCCTAGACGTCTTGCCAATGGAATAAATAATAAACCACTCTTTAAAAACAAACAAACCTTGTTATGTCATCTAGATATGATAGGGAAGCTGCAACAATGAAATCGCAGAATACGGTTTCTTAAAAATAATGGCAGCACCAGCTGATGTTGCCAATGAGGATGGGGAAACCTAATGCATTCCCACCTCTAGATGAAGAGCTATAGGCAATAGATGGTACTGAAAGAGGGAGAATACATTTTCTTCAGGGACGAGTTCCCTGATGAGTTATCCAAACCCAAGTGGTCATCCCTAAGTACATGTACATAGGAACACCACTAACATGGACTCGACAGGATATAAATACACACATATATATATGCACACATGTACACATTCATGTGTATGTACGTTCAACAATAATAAGGAAAGGTCATGATATTGAGAGGGAGTAGGGTGTGTGTGTATGTGTATGTGTGTGTGTGTGTGTGTGTGTGTGTGTGTGAAGAGTTGAAATGGGAAAGGAAAGGGTAGACATATTAATACTCATGTATGAAATTCTAAAGAAATAAAATAAACAAGTGAACAAATTTTACTGTAGTTTATTTCTTAGAAACGAATGTGATATTTTAATGAATGCATTTCTTTGATATTGCCTATCCCTCATACTCAACAGAAAATTTAAAGCATTGCACAGTCCATTATATGCATATTATTCCTGTTTTCCTCCAATAATTCACACACACTAAGTAGTGCTCATAAGTTGGTAGCCCTTAGGCAAATTAGACCAAATTACACAGTACTTGCTCTACAGTTTGTTCAACATTTATATTAGTTACTAACATACAAAATTAGGAAGTTTTAGTTTAGTTTAGTTTCTTTTGAATTTCTTGGTTAATAAAAACTGGATGAGGGAAAAATGAAGTCATCAATTCCTCCTGAGAGTCAATACTTCCTGTACAATGACTGTTAACATTGTATAATGACTTTTTAAATATTGAAGCAAGAAATGTGAAAGAGGAAAGAATCTTTGAAGAAATGCTGCTGGCACAACTGGATAACCATATCCAATAAATAAAGAAATATCTTACAAGTTAAGTCAAAATGTATCACAGACCTACTTGTAAAATTCAAAGCTTTAAAATGCCTAGAAAATAACATAATAATAACTACATTAATTTGAATATACAAACCAGTCTTTAAACGTACCAATATTAAAGGTGCAATTTGGGAAAGAATTCAGAAACTTGACTTCAGTGACATAACTTTTTCTTCTCCCTTGTGCTACCAAGATAATGAGAAGGTAAGCTGCACCTTAGAATAAAAATATTTTCAAACTATAAAACAAACAATTGAGTGCTATCCACAATATATGAAACCTCTTAAAAGCCAATGAGGAAGCAATCCATTTTGAAAATATCCACAAATATACAGACATTCCAGCAAAGTAGATATACAGATTATAAATAAGCATGTGAAAAAAATTGTTCAAAATCTTGTATTGTTAGGGAAACAAAGATTAGAACACTGAGAATGGTTAAAAATCAGCTCACATCCTAAACAGTGAATGCAACAGCAAATGCTGGTGAGAATGTGCAACAGGAACGGGTCTTCAATATTGGTGAGAACGTAAATGGTGTAGCGACTCTGGAAGATGGTTTGACAATCTCTTACATAACAAAAGAGACCCAACCATTTCTCCAAACCTGAAGTCTCACAGCACATTTCAAGTTTCCAGTGCCTCCTGGAATTACAATTAAACATCCTACAATTTCTGTAACATTCTAACATCTAAAACCAAAATCACCACCTTGCCTACAATGATGGTTCCTTTTTTTCCTCTTTCCTTCTAAATGGCACACACACCCTACAAACACACATTCAAATCCTGGAATATTCTTTGCACTGAATCCTCCAACCATTCCTATGAATCCACCACGTCTATAACATTGGTGTCTCTGTCTCTTGCTTGTTAACTGCTTGGGTAATGCAGCCAATTTTAGAATTTTCCTTCCACAGTTATTTCTGCCACATTTCCACATTCTGTCACATTATTCTCCTATTCTCTTCCTCTCTCTCCCCCCTCTCTCTCTCTCCCTCTCTCTCTCTCATCTCTCTCTTTCCCTCTGTTCCTCCCTCCCCTCTCTCTCCCCCTCCCTCCATCTGCCCTCTTCCCACACATGAGGAAGGCAGAGGACAATTCTGGTCATTGTTTCTCTATTGTCTCTCAGGTGCCACCCACCATTTTTGGAGACAGGTTCTCTCAAGGGCATCTCACTAAATAGGCATCTGGCTGGCCAGGGAGTCGCAGAGACCCACATGTCTCTGCCATCCCTAGCTCTGAGATTGCAAGCGTATACCATCATACCTGGTTTATGCTATATGGGTTCTGGGGATCAAACTCAAGTTCTTGACTTTGTAAAGCAAGCACTTTACCCACTGAGCTGATTCCCTTGCCCTCTGCCACATTGTTCTTTAAAGCATAAATTTCATACTGCTATTTCCCATTCAAATACACTGATGATTTTCTCACTGTCTAATCTTCCCTGGAATAAATAAATATATTTTATACATATAAATATATATGTATGTCCTTATAGTCTGGCCATATTCACTTACACAGATTTATATTTCTGAAGTATTCATTATTTTTGCACATGTCCCATTTTTTTTTCCCTGAGAGCCACTTGGTATTATTTATTTCCATCAAAATCCCTTCCCTTCAGCTGCTACCCAAGCTGCTTATGTCCTTGCATGTTATTTCAGTCCTACAATACCTTTCCAAAATGTTACTCATTATTAGAGCGCACACAGTAAGGCATGATCTTCCCTGTATATTTCCAGAGAAGATATTCAATGCAGAATTCACATATAATATGAACTATAAACTCAGAAACTGTAGGTTCAGCTACTCCCCAACTCATGAGGGGGCTATTTAAATCTTTTATTGATCAGACCTCATTATCAAGTGGTAATGGTAATAATAATATAACTAAACACAATGGTAATATAACTAAACAAAATGGTAATAATAATATAACTAAACACTTGATGTTCTTCCAGATTAAGATAAATCAATTAATACATGATTATAGTGATCACTGAATAAATACAAGATAAATAAATAAATACTAGAAAATAAGCAGGCAATAAATGTTAGCTGTTATTTTTATTGTAGTTCTAGTCAAGTAAAACATAGAGAAACAAATGGCTCTTGAATAGCATTAAGTACCACGAGGAATACCACACTGAGTGAAATGATCGGAAATGATTCTGGGTGAGGAGGCCATTAGATGGAAGGTCTCTCGGAACAGGTAACACTGGAACATAGTTTTGAATTACCAACTAGCCCCAATCCCCAAGAGATCCTAAGAATGGACTCTCAAGCACAGGGAAGTAAGTGCAAAAGCCTTAAGTGGTGTCACTGAACAGCGTAAAGGCCAGTGTGCTGAGAAGAGAGGAGAGACTGAGGAAATCAGATAAGATAGGCAATCAGACCTGCACATAGGGCACTGCTTTCATTCTAAAAGGACAGCGAAGCCTTTGGAGAACTGGAAGTGCAGCACATCCTAATTACTGACTGTAATGTAGAGGACAAGAGAGACAGGCCATCCAAGAGGCCACTGAAGTCACTTATATGTAATGACGAATCATTCCTTCCTGCCCCCTCTTCTTTTATTTTTAAGAAGTACATTTATTTAATTACAAATGAAATTGAACATATATTTAGCCATTTTTTGTCCTTTTTCTATTATGGAACAAAATATTAGATCTATCCTCAACAAATTAAAAAATGCATGGTACATAATATACTACAGTACCTGTCTGTAATTTATTCATCTGTGCAACTGAAACTTTACTGCTGAAGAGCAATGTCACCATTTTATTATAACCAGTTCAAGAAAATATCTTTTCTTTAGAGACTTATCTGCTCTTCCTTTAACTGCCTTTAACCATGTATATAGTTCTCTGTGGCAGGGTCTAATCAGTTATTCGTACCACTTCTTCTAATGTGCCCTCCACACTCACTTGTAGGACTTGTGTATGAATTTCTGTCTCCAATTTGTGCTATAATAATTTACTGAAGAAAATATTTGTGATCATTTGTCATAAACAAACATCAAAATAGTATAAATTAATAAACATGTTGGCATTATATTCGGTGTATTTTTCAAGATTTGAAAGCAAATCTTATGGAGAGAAAACGAGAGGAGGTAAGAAGACACAAATGTGTACTGAAATAACTCACTTGTTGAGGTTAAAAGGGCAAATTAACATTTTATTGATTTCTAAATCAGAGGCAAAATTAAAAGCATACATTGTTTAAGCTAAAAGTGCTGAGTGTTTTATAATGAAGATAACTAAATTATGGTTGAAAATGAAATTGAACAATCCAACTCCTGCTGCACTGCACAAAAAAATTTTAAAAAACACAAAGGTTGTGATTCTGACTTTCATTTGAATTAGTTATCCAACCAGGAAGGTAGAACCCATCAAATAAATAATACTCTATTCAAGGGAATGGAATTGTAAACCGATATTCTCTGAATTGCATATTTTATACAGAAGGAACAATAGGCACATTGTGGAGAAATTTTGTGCTGCTTTGGAGATGACCAGTTTTTTTACTTTTCAATAGAAAGATTTCATACTGAAACCCTTTACATTCTACGTTGTTTCATTAAATGTTTTAGTACAAGTAAGATTTATGTCTATAAAAATAAATCTTAGTAACCATGGGATTCTTTCTGTAAGAAGAAATTTCAAACTACATAAACAGATGATGTGCTTTCTACTTAAAGTTTTTACAGAGGAATATTAGCTTGACATAGAGTGACTTACACATGGCTTAGACAAGGTTTTCCTAAATGTTTTCTAAAATGTTTATTTGTTTTGTTTGTGTATGTGTGTGGCATAGTGCACATGTAGACATCAGGGAACAATTTGTGGGAATTGGTTGTGTCCTTCCACCATGTGGGTTCCAGGGATCAAATTCAGGTTACTGTACCTGGTGGCAAGTGCCTTTAACCACTGAGCCATCTCATTAAGTGTGTTTATAAATAAACATTGCATCTAGTTTAGCAGAAATACAAAATTTTCCTATTAAATTTAATGGATTCACATTCCTTAATACTGGGGTTAATTCAGATAACACAAAATTGCATGTTACTTTGAGGCCATTAATTTCATATAATTGGACTTTCTTAATTTAAATTTTCTAAGAATAGATGCTTATGAATTTTACATTAATTAGAATGCTGAATTATTTTATAAAAACATATATATCTTTCTCAAAGTTGCATCACTCTGGAGAATAACTATTTCAATATGATTTACATTTTAATTAAATGAATGATCACCTAGTTGTATTTAATTTTGTTAAGAGTTGAGTCGAATATTTTTAATAATTTAGCACAGAAAAGGTAATTCAGCCATCTAGATACCCAACTTAGGTAAACTAGATGGAACAGGGATGGTGAGCAACAGACAGGAAGTGGCAGAAGGGCACTAAGACAGGGGGAGATAAGAGCCAACATTGGGACAGGACATCTGTATAAGATTTGTCTAACCATCTTTGTCCCGTAAAGATGGACAGAAGCCAATGTGATTATCAGCCATGTCTTCTTATTATTGTCATAAATTTGCATTTTGAGTACTTTTTTATTTTTGTATTGTTTTTGTAGCAATACAACATGTTCATAAAAATGTATATAAAATATGCTTTTGATGGTTATTCATGAATAAAGCATTTTTGTCACATTATTTAGGAGATCTGAGTAACATTTTTTGTGGTTTTTCTAAATAAAAACAAAGATGGGATTGACCATTATAATTATATTTTATGTGATTATATGAAGTCAGCATAAAAGCTGATAAATTAGATGATCCTCTTTAAATCTTTTCCTTCACTTTGTCAAATAAAAAATAATAGAGTGCATACATATTAATGAAATAGTCTTGGAAAACAGTATTCTATGATGTTTAACTATTAAACATGTAAGCAAATAATTTAAATGGCATCATTCTCATCTATTCCTCTATTTAGTATATACATTTTAATTTAAACAAGTCTAAATTGTTCTTATGATCAAAGTCATAAAAATACTACTTTATTTTAGCCACAGGCGTGCGGGTTTAAGCAATTAAGTTCCTGCATTTCCAGTGGAAAAAAATTGCAGCATTCATGTCTTTTTTACTTGTAAAGAATTAATATGATATGTTGTTTTTATTTAGATTTGTTTTAGACTACATCATACCTCAAATGGTAGCAATTCATAAATTCATTAGGAAAACATTAATGCTCAGTTAATGAACCTGCTATAAATTGCAGAACAAGAGTTAAAATAAATTTAATAAGAAAATAAGATGATTCATTCTAAAGGTTTTTTTAATCTTTTAAAATCACTATTATCTTAGATCATATTCTGGCTGTCATCCTATAACATTCACTTGTCTTGTTTACTGATAGAAAGAGACTCATTCATCATTTCAGGGTCTGTCTCTCATACTAAAACTTCCAATGTACATTGACACAGTTTTCACTTTTCTGTATGATAAATATCATACTGAAGACTAGATTCCATTGTTTCAATATAGAAAAAATGGTGTGTTGGGGCTGGAGAGGTGGCTCAGCAGTTAAGAACACTGACTGCTCTTGCAGAAGACCCAGATTCCATTCCCAGCACCCAGATGGCGGCTACGAACTGCCCTTAACTCCAGTTCTGGGGGACTCTGAAACTCTCTTCTGACTTCCACAGCATTGCACGACACAGGCGCATTCACTTACATGCAGACAATACACTCATACACATAAAATAAAAATAATAAATAAAATATTTTTTAAAAAAGAAAAATGATGTGTTATATAAAGAAACATCATAAAGATTTTAAGTTGTGAATGTTATTATAGTCAAAAACCTTAGTTTACTTGTTAAAATTATTAAAACTCAAGCTTACCCACTTAATTAGCAATAGAGTTGTAGTTTTTGCTACAATATTACACATATTTTTAACTGAATAAAACCCTCGGGCCCTACTTTAAGACACGAAAATGTTTTGAAGGGGGGTATTTGTATTCCTGGTGTTTATGGTACTGGATTGCTTATTTGTATCTAGATCACAGGTAAGAGGTAAAGCGCGTCAGTCAGGAAGGAATGGATCATGTGTGTAACTGTCCTAAACGTAAGGCATCTAAAGGAGACCCCTACCCAACAGCAGGTAGGATGATAGATATTTGTAATGTACACATACAAGGGAATATCATTCATTTTTAGACATGAAAGAAATCATGATATATGCAATTATATATATATAATACTAATTGGAATAAGGATACCTACTGCTAGATTTCAATTACATAAAGTTTTAAAAATAGTCAAAATCAAAAGTGGAGAAGAGAATGGTAGCCACTAGAGCTAGAGGGAGAGGAAGATGGTCTTTCAATGGGTAGAAGGTTTCTTTTATCTGAGATAAAAATGTAGAGATCTACTCTATATTATATTATATTATACATAGTACAATGTTGAATTGCACATGTTAACAATGAAAGAGAATAGATCTTTTGTTTCACTAAATAAAAGAGCAGCCCACATCAAAACAAAAACCTCACAAAATTCATAAGGAAGGTGGGAAAGTTTCTGAAGGTGAGGGGTACTGTTATAATTGAGTAAGAAATGCCCAAACAAGTTCAAACAAGTTCATGTGTTGAATACTAGGTCTCTAGATCATGGCATTATTTTAGGAGGTAATGGAAGCTTTAGAAAGTAAGTTCTGATTAGAAAATGTAGGTCACAGGGAGCATGTCCTTGGAGGCATCTTGTCCTCAGTTCCTTACTTCCTGACTTTCTGTCCCCTATCCATCATGAGATGAAACTGCCTTTTGTCCATGTATTCCCACTGCCATGATGCTCTACCCAAGGCCTAGGGCCAAGCAGCCATGGATGTAACTCTATGAAACAGTGAGTTAAATAAATCTTTCCTCTAAGTTGTTCTCGTGGGTATTTTTGTCCCAGATATAGAAGAGCATCTAATACAGATACCAAAGGTATGTTTATATTTCCAAATATAACTCATCAATGAATCCACTACTGGCTTTAAAAATTAGTATTAATTATACTTTTATAAAGGTAAAACTAAGTTACTAAATGTGTATACCTTGGTGTACTGAAGTTTAGAATTTCTAATGTCTTTCAAAATATTGTGAATTCATATTAGTTTATTCTAAATTATATATTTAAAATTTTAACTAGTTGCCAGGCATGGTGGCACATGCCTTTAATCCCAGCACTTGGAAGTCAGAGGCAGGCAGATCTCCGTGAGTTCGAGACCAGCCTGGTCTACATAAGGAGTTGCAAATGTAACTTCAAATTGTTAAATATCTTCCTAAAGAAATTGGAGAAAAAAATACAATTGTCTATATTTAGAAAAGCAACTTTAAGAATTTTCTTTTGTACCAGAGTAATATTAGTCGAAGGACAGAATATTTGAAATATAGAACAATGGCAAAATATACCATGAGAAATCTGTAAGTTAGAGTGCTTTTCCTTTTGTTCAAAAGCAATAATTTTATATCTGATATTGTGCACATGATGTACTCTTCTAATCCAGCAAGACTAACTACAACGTCATAGTAATATACTTATGAATATACGTTTAAAAACTCACACTGTACAGATATTATGAACACATTTAAGTTAGGATGCATAACTCATCCTGATTTTATTTTTTAATGGAGATTTCCCACTTCCTAAGCCAGTTTTTTGTTATTGACAGCTGTTTTGACAAGTTTATGTGATGCAAAAATGTCTAAGTGTAATTTCACCATCGTGTACTTCACAAACTTTTTACAATGACAACTGGCTTTCCTGAGAAATTCCCTGGTTCAGAATGCAGAAATCATCTCACCTATCTTAACTACCTCATTTTCTTCCTTTAAATGAGGAAATATTTAAATTATTTTTCATTCCCTATATAAAATCAAAGAATATTAAGAATATTTTTCTCTAATGTTAATGTAAGGATGGTCCCAAGATTTTCAGACGATTGGGATGGAGATCATGTTTGTAAGCCTTAGTGTTTTATGAATGCCTCTCTTGTTATGCTGGCTTGGTGCCACATATTTAACTATAAATGAACTTTGCTCTTGGAATTTCCAAGAAATTTTGCAAGAAAAATTACATATTTAAGCAAAATCACGTAGGCTGAATCTATATGCAAGAGTGGAACTTCCATCAATCAGTTTCAACATCTACCATTTCCTTCTCTATTTGATCATAAATATGTTTCAAGATGTAAATTAAGCTAACTCTCTCTCTAGGATTAATAGAAGCAGAATTAGAAAGGAAGAATAGAGGGTTGTAATACTGGAAAGTAAAAGAAGAGAAAGGAAGCAAGGTAGAATGTGTATCCTCCATGCCAAAGTTTTGCTTTGAGTATAAAGCTGTCTGTTTCTGACATTAGCTAAATCACTTATAAAGGCTCTTCATTTCCTGCATGGCTAATCTGGATAAGACTCCATCCTCTGCAAATTGTAATAATACTTAGTGGAAACTTTATTCCAATTCTCTCTCTCTCTCTCTCTCCTCTCCTCTCCTTCTCTCCCTCCATTCCTCCCTCCCTCTCTCCTTCCCTCCCTCTCCCCTTATCTTCCTCTCACTCAGAAGGATATTATGAACCAAAATTGCTTTACTGGATGGTTTCAGATATTTGCAAGGCAAAATAACAGATTCAGTGATTGATTATTTTAGTTTGACCTTCAAAAATCAAAAACAGCTGTCTTCTTTTTTGACCTATAATTTCATATTTTCTCTGTCGGATCTGATACACATTTGAGATTTGTCAGCAAATCAGGATGCACCTAATGCCCCATGATCAGGTGCATAATTCATGCATGTCTTCCTCACATCATATAGGTTACCTACTGTAGCTTCATTTCACAACTTCAAACATTACATTTTATTTTATTTAACCCCCAATTTATGCAATTAGATTTTTCTTTAGTTTCGTGATGAATAAAAGTACATAAGTAGAAATAATTTTCTAAACTAATTTCACAAAATATGGTAAGCTCACATTTAACATTTGTTTAAAAAGCAGTTAGAAATTAAAATATTCCCTGTGCAAAATATAGAGCTTATAAATAAGGACCATATGGCCCATCCTCCTAAGACTTGGTAAAGTGAAAAATGCTTTAAAATCCACAAATAAGGAAATCAATGTTACTCTACAAAGTTTTAAAATGGCTTCTGGTATAGAATTTTTGCTAAAAAATAAAATCCAAGAGTGTAGCAGGCTTCCTTGAATGTAAACGTTATCTTCAATAAAAGAGATTATTTCAACATCTCTTGCATGCATAGTGAGCTACTGGTGATTTCAGATGGCCAGTCTTGTGGAAGACCTGAGTACTCAGCGAGAGAGGATTTTAGAGGTGGTAGTGGACCAGCTCACAGCTGGAGAACAGGTCCGGTGGTGCAGCTAGGAATAGGAAGGCACCAGTTCTCAAGCACTCCCTACTCACTGCCTGATTTTTCTTTCAAGTCTTCCCCACTCAACAAACACCCAAGGAGTTTTGTAGTTTCCCTTCGCTGTTAACCTCATACTTGAGGACTGGTTCTTTACTTGCACAAAATATTAAATGCAGCATTATCAGAATTAATTTTACAGATTGTACTCCTCTCTGTGTGTCTTTTTCTTTGTGTCTCTGTCTCTTTCTCTCTGATTTTAAATGTCTTTAATGTTTTATGCTTAATAATAATGATGGCATGGACCCATATGAAAATTCAGTGAAATTTCTCCTTTACTGTGTAATGTTTGAACAAAAGCAATATTCTTGAGCTGCACCTTCAGCACTGTTTCCTTAGGAAGCTGTGCAGAATCCATGCCTCAGCCATTCCTCAATATTCTTAGCAACGAATTGTGGCCATGGGACAGGTGTCACAGTGCTCACATAACAAAGATCTCATCATCCTGAGACCTGTGAGGAGGGTTTGCAGACAATTAGATAGAAATTCATTTGTATCAGTGTTTAAAACAAGGATTAGATACTCATCAATACAGCATCCTGAAATA
Source organism: Nannospalax galili (assembly GCF_000622305.1). NCBI lineage: Eukaryota > Metazoa > Chordata > Mammalia > Rodentia > Spalacidae > Nannospalax > Nannospalax galili. Next base: position 1,169,281 of record NW_008356318.1, read on the forward strand.
ACTGGGAGGAGAGGGAGAGGGGGAGAGAGAGAGAGAGACAGGTTCCAAGATGAACTATTTATTTTGAGTATTAGAAGAGAGCATTTATTATATTTATCAAAGAAAGTCCTCCTTTCTTGCATATGTAAATGATGTAGAAAGAAGATATAAAAAGGAAAGTATAAAAATTGTTAATCTGATCATTTGAGGACTTACATAACTGCAAATTAATTCAAATAATAATGATATAGTTTTAGTTCCATCAAAATTCAAACTTATTTTGAATTAACCATTTAAGTATAACATGAATTATATTGACATTAATTTATGACTGAAATTAACAGTGTTTCATTTTTTAGGAAAATTTATAGCTTCTAAAGTTTGGCCTTATATATTCACCGTAGACTGTCCTCTGATTTGAATTTTATGTTAGTGCATAGGGCACTACAAAATGTACAAACCTGAAATTTTTCCTTATAAAAAGCTCTCCTTCAAAGATAACTTTGTGAGCCTAATTTCCTGGATCTCACCTCCACCAGAATTCAAAAGTGTATACTACCAAAACAAATCATAGCAAACAAATATTGCTAGAACAATAATAACAATACACACCCCCACCTGTGTGCATGCACACACACACATACACACACACACACAAACACACACACACACACACACACACACACACACACACCTTTTTTGAGTACCATACCAGATAGGCTCTGTGGGAATCCATACAAGCCTACTTCTCCTTTCTCTTCTGATTCTACTCAGATTTTATCATCTTCAGAGGATTTTAGAAAGAGTTGCAAAGCAAAATTGCCTTGAAATTTGGTATACCAGAAAAAGGTTTTAAGCTTTTAGGTTCAGTTGTGGTTATTTGAGATAGATATCTTTATTCCTTATTATAATACTTACATATGATGGAATAGTTTGATGAACTGTATTGAGCCTTAAACATAATCCTCCTTTTAACTAAATAATTACATTTTTAGTAATGTATCATATGAGAAAACTCAGAGATGTGCAAGAGGATAGAATTACAAAAATATAATCTATTGTAATTTATCCAAAATAAAAAAGAAAATATCCTAAAAAGCCAGTATTAAAGAATGAATTACTTAATCCATACATTAATAGAATATATGCCTTTTTAAAGAGCATATATCAAAACTTCCATGAACATCTAATAAAGCAAGAAAGTAATCATGAGTGTCAAAATGTAGAAAGTCTGTGATGTATAAAATTATTAAATCTAAATGAAGCTTCACCAATGTTTTATTTATCAACCATGTATGGATAACTAGCATGTAAAAGATGCACAGAGACAGAATGACTAAGGCAGTCCTGCCTCAAGGAGCTCCCTTTGTAGTAACAGGGTAAGAGACATATAAACAATGGAGTAAGAAGCCAAGTACCTACAAAATCATTACTGGAACTTCGGGGGAGGCACATATCAAGTACACAGAGGTACCAAGAAAGTGACATGAGACCCTGTTCAGAATGCTGTCATACATCAGGAAGGTGTGTAAGGGAAATCTTGAGAGGAGGGCAGGCTCCAGATTGTGTAAACCTTTTGCCCTTGTAGATGACTGCTCCTTATCTTCCAGCTATGTATTAAATTGTATTAATCACAACTGCCCTTCCTTCTGGTTGACTACCTATGAGCATTTTTTCAACCATAGTTCACTTACTGGAGAAAGATATTCACTGCTTGATAATCACAGACTTACAAATATGCCAAATAAATTGCATTCCTCATGAAATAGAAATGTCCAAATTAACCATGCTAAATATTACAGTTAGTAACACTGCATCATTTAGAAAATCTCTGCTACCTATTTTTCTCAAATGAACTATTTTTTAAATCCATGAACTTGTTCCCTTGCTTCATTCAAGGTCTAAAGTAGATACTAACAACTTTTGTACACATGCTAATTTGTTTTCTCACTGAAGTATCAAGTAAATCTGACATGTACCAAAGTATAAAATGAGTGTGATACACTTAAACAAATATAGCTAAAAGTGTAGCTGGATAGAAATTTTAGTTGCTCGGTATGTCCAGAATCATTGAAGGTAGAGGTTCTGGAACAGTGGGCATCATGAAAAAGGAGAGTGGTCAAATAACATGGACCTGAGGACTATGGAAAAGTGAGGGGCTAGGAACAAAAATCAATATCTGACACTCAAATATCCTCCACGGAAACACTGTAAGAGGTTGAACAGGAAGCAGAGAATGGCACAAATTATAGCTACTAAAGTAACAGTTTAGGGATAGAAACAAGCTGTGAAGCAGAAGAAATTTGAAGCCATTGATCAGAAAACCAATAGGAAGCTGCTTGGGGCTTAAGGGAAAGGAGGGAGCTGTAGAGCCCTGCACAAATGTAAATGTCTCTGTCAGGCCTCTCTTGGTCCCGGGCTCAAAGTAATTGATCACTTCTGTCCATGTCCTGAGAGCACTTCAAACATGCCTTCCTGATAGCCCCAATTATCCTGATTTATTACTGTTATGCCTCTAAATCTCCTTCAAAGATATGAGCTCATCCATGATTGAGGGACTCAGGCATGTGTCTATACATCCCCACAGGCAGATACTAAGTGACCAAGAGTTCACTAAAGGTATAAGTAGTAAATAGGGGGCTTAGAGGCCAGCACACTTACTGCTGAATTCACTAACATATTTATAGAAGGCTAGAACAGGGATGGGATGCTAACTTAAAAGAGGAGTAGCCCTTTATCTTCACTTTTTATCTTTCTAATCTAGATGAATTAATATGCAACAAATAATGAGAAATAAGCATATGTCCATGTAGGCAGAAACCACTGAAGATATTAGGCGTCTGACAAGTGGTTTAAGCCCAACTACAAACATATAAGTAAAGTTATGAATGGAGAGAATAATTCAGAAAACTATTGATACTTTGAAATTGGCCTTAAAATTACAATTAAACTAGGAAGACAAAAAGACTCCTCAAATCTGTCTCAGTTCTGCATTTTGCTACATACAGATTTCTCCCAGAACTTCCTTACAACCAATTCTATGAAAACAATAAATTTTGTACATTAATGAAGATTCCGGTGTGCCTTTAACTTCTGAAGACATTCAGATCAAATTATGAGGCATGTGATGTTAGTGTTAAGTGCATTTTATTGGTTTATAGTCTTTCAAAACTTGGTGATTTGTGCGCAGTGCCTCTTTTGTCCATTAAATAAACTGATTAAGAAGTGAAATTTCCTGTTCATGTCAACCAGCAGATCACAAAACTCTCTCTCTCCCCCTTCTCTCTTTCTAACACACACACACACACAGACACATACACACACATGCATACAAAACTCCAACCAGGTTTCCTCTGAGATAAAACTGACATTCAGATACTTCGGGAGTGAAATGCTGCATTCAGGAGCGGCTCCTCTCCTCTCATCAAGAGATATTTGCCACTGGCCCAGTGTTCACAATGAACTAAGCAGAGATCTGAACTCAGCTTAAAAATTTCACTGTACTGGTGGTGAAAGAACTGTACCATATAAATCTCTGAATACTAATAGTCCTCATATTTATTTCTTCCATCACATGCCATGAGATATATACTATCTTCAGAAAAGTTATTTTTAAAGTACAAGGGGAAGAATGAGACTGCTTCTAAAGCCTATTTATGGTAATGCTTACAAAGGATTTCGTTTGAATAAATTCACACTAGTTCTTTTACCTGCAATAATAATTTTTAGCTCATTTCACAGCTGTATTCCATACAGCAGTCCACACTGAATATATCAGCTTAGCTGCCTGAAGACAAATATAATAGTGCTGGCAAGTTTCCTTTGGTCTCTTTCTGGGAAGAAAAGCAAAGGAAAGCTGCAGCTGGAATGCGAGGCTCCCTGTGCGGGTGCTGCGGAAGTCAGCATTTCTGTTGTTGATAAGAGCCGGTTCAATAAATTATATCAGTTTACACACTTGAAAAAGATTCTCTGAAATTAAAGGTGGAGTGAAATATAATACCACAGTGCAATGCAGATGGCTAGAAGAGGGAGGCAGGCAAGAAGGAAAAGAAGAAATGGGCAGTAATGAGAGAACTTTATGGAAAGAGTGAAAGGAACCCAAGGCTATATAGGAAAAGAAAAAGATGAGGGTAACAGAGGAGGGAGAAGAGCCAGAGGGAGAGGGGATAATGGGAAAAGGAGGGGGGCTAGGGAAGGAGGGGAAGGAGGAGATTATTTGGCATATCTGGGGAGACATACATATAGGTGAAGCAAGATATAAGATGTTCACTGTAAACTTCCAAGGATATCCACAATAGAAATTATGAAACTCTTTTAAAATGGGAGTTTTTAAAAGGAAAGCAATATAATGAAAATATATATTGAGTATGACTTGAAACAAAACTTTTGTTCTTTTCAGTGGTAAGATTCATTTCAACAAGGAACAATACAATTAAATGCTTGTATTTTATGATAGCGTGATTGGTTGTTTTTATCAAGTGTATTGCTAGTCTGCATGAAATTAAAATTACAAGCATAAATGGTAAAATTTTAAGAAATTTATCCATTGCTCAATATATTGAGAGATTTAACTATCAGAACACAGCTCTGCAATCATTTAGTATAGTTTTCTATGCTTACATGGTGTTAAATTCAAATTTATAACATAATATTCATAGTATGTAATGCTAATTTGGTTTCATAAGCTTATTCTTCACATAACTGAAGAGTATTTTCCCTTATCTTAGCTTCTTTATTTAAAATATTGAAAGGCCAGAAAGATAGCAGCGGTTAAGAGCACTGACTGCTCTTGCAGAGGACCCGGGTTTGATTCCCAGAACCCACATTGTGGCTACGAACCATCCTTAACTCCAGCTCCAGGGGAATCTGAAGCTCTCTTCTGACCTCCACAGCATTGCATGACACCGGTGCACTCACATACATGCAAGCAATATACTCACACACATAAAATAAAAATAAAAATTTTCATTTTTGTGTATATCATAAAAATAACCAGGAACATGATCTGGCTTCTAGTAGTAAGAAAGTTGTTGAAATCTAATCACGTAAGCTCTGGTATGCATATTTACTCTTTCTTTTCATGAAAGAGGTATTATTTCTGTCTAATGAAAAATTTATAAGAATTTAGTGGAGGAACAGTAAATTGAAAAATTCTTCCCTGGAGTAAGACTCCCTATGACTTAGGAAGTATATAAAACTTAGAAGGCTCTGAGAATACAAAACTTACAAGTTAGGCCAGGCATGGTGGCTCACCCCTTTAATCACAGCCACTCTGGAGGCAGAGGCAGGCAGATTTCTGAGAGTTCTGGGCCAACTGGGGCTAAAGGGAGACCCTGTCTCCAAAAACCAAGTCAAAACAAACAAAACTTCAAACCTGAGGAAGTTCCCAAATTTTCCAAAATCACCAGTCCATTTCTCAAGGCTATGTGGCTAGTAACGACTGCTGAGGACAGACCAGGCTGTCTAGTTTCCCACTAGTCATTCAGGAAGCTCTGTGGATTCAGCATTCATGAGTTGTCACTCATGCTGGAGGGATTTTTAATGATGCAGCTGACTTAGAGTCCCTATGCTTCTATACGTCTCCTCTCACACACACACATGTAAATAACACCAACAAAGCCACTAGTTCACTATCTAGACTAGGTGGAAACATTTGTTTGGTCTGTCATTGGTTCCCTATACAGGGTGATTAGATATTCAAGTTGCTCTGGGAAAAGCCTCACAAGATGTGTGTGTCAAGGCAATGTAAGTAGGCATGGTTATTACATCAAACAAGCTGCAAAAAGCCAAGGTGTGTGATTTCTAAAGTGGGGTTAATACTCGAAGTTTTATTAGTGTCTATTAGCACACACTGAATACATGTGAAAAAGTCATTTGTGTTTCTTTAGGTCATCATATCCTCTCTCAGCTCTTCTTTTTTTATGGTTACATCAATTATATGATCAGGTACACATCCAAAATGAATAGCTTTTAGGCATCTAACTATCCTCATAATTATTTTATCAGATTTTCCCCTAAATGTGTTTTTTTTCCTTTATGAACTAAGTCTTATAAATGGTGCCTTTGTATTATTAACTACTTAAATTCCAGTTACAGTTTCTTGAATGACAATTATATCATAGAAAACATGATTTTCATGTTCCAAGACAATATGTACTGTGCTATGCTGAAATTAAAAACATATACATGGCATAGAGATTCTGTTTCTCCAATAGTTAACATTAAATTCCAACATTGCTTTTTCAAAGTATATATTTAAGCAGAAGGAAAATGTGCACACAAAAATATATGTGCAAAAATGTTCACAGTGGTGCTATATACAATAACCTAGAAGTGGAAATAACCCAAATGTCTATCAACAAATGAGCAAACAAAATCTGGTTGATTTCTAAAGGTGATGAATATGGGCAACATAAAGAAATGCTGTGTGGGTCTATGTCACAGCATAGATAAACTCTGAAAGTGCCATGCTTAGAAGCTTTGCCAGTAACAAGAAACTTTAGAGAGCATGACTCCATTTGTACAAAATGTCAAGAACTGGCACACCTACAAAGCCAAAAGGTAGATAAATATTTGTCTAAGCCATGAGGTGATGGGTAAAGAATAAAAGATCTCTTGTGGAGAATAAGAATGTTTTAGAATTGATTGGCTACACAATACTGTGAATATGGTAGAAGTCATTGAATGGTATTCTTTATGTGCATGATCACATGGTATAAATAAAACTGTTTAAATGTCTTTGCAGTAGAAACCCCAAGTATTTAATATTTAGTCAAAAAGGAAATGCATGTTATGTAAAATAACATGGTACTAGGGTTAATCACCCCTTCTTTATTTCTATATTTTTCATAAAATATTCACATTAATTTAACATTCAGACGATGCCATCAATATAGAAAATTACTTCAAGAAGAATGATTTTGAAAACTCTGAAAACATTCATCATACCCAGGAAATCATAGCTCTGCAGAGCTTGATCAACCAGGTTGAAATGCTCTATGATATTAATTCTTGACTTGTGGAACTTTCACAATGGAAGCAGTTCAAAGCTTAACACAAGCCAAGAGAACTGGAGAAGTTGCACTAAATTTTGCAGTAAGAACAAGGAAAGAAATGTATGTTAGCAGCCATCAAGGATTTCTTTGTGAATTATTTGATTCCATAAATCCAAATCCATTTTTATGACTCTCCCATTAGAGATGTGAAGTCACTATTGCAAACTGTCAGAAGAAACTGTTTTATAGAGCAATTGAATCTGATGATCTTCGCTGCATTTCTGTGATTATCTGTAGCAGCTCAGAAGCCAGATATGCCCAGAAGCCAGATATGCCCTGATCCCATTCCTTCTGATCCACAGAGACCAGCACCCAATGAGAACTGAGAGAGTACAGCATAGAGAAGTGTTGATGGCTAGAAACAAGGCCATTTTGAGACTTTAAAATTGGCCTTCTCTGTTCGCTCATGTAATCCTTCTCTAAAACTCAAACAAAAGCATCTTGTGTTTTTCTTTTTTAAATTATTTTATTTATTATTTTTAGTTTATGTGTATGAGCATATTGCCTGCATGTGTGTAAGTGCACCCATGTCATGCAATGCCTGAAGAAGTCAGAAGAGGCCATTGGATCTCCTGGAACTGGAGTTATGGATGGTTGTTAGCCGTCATGTGTATGCTGGGAATTGAACCTGGGTCCTATGCAAAAGCAGTCAGTGCTCTCAACCTATGAAGCATTTCTGGAGCCCCATGAATATATTCTTTCTACTCCCACACTTAAGCTTTAGGATTTTGAAGCTCTGATATAATTTGTCAAGGACAATGATTATGCAAATTTGACCCATTGGATTTTATAGTTGGCCACACAGTTGGACCTTAAGAGATATTTTTAAAACTTTTACCTTATCTCTGATGCAAATGATGGATCTATAGCCAGGGTTAGAGAATAGGATTGTTTCTGAAACCAAGTCAGCAGTAGAGAAGAGTTGGCCCAGGCAGCCATTAGACCACCATGGGTCACTCCCCCTGCTGTCTTTTCTGTCACAGACTCTATGGGAGAAGTAGCTTGTAAAGGTTTATTCACTTTAATATAGGTTTGCTCAAACTTTCAGCAGAGAAAAATAAGATCTTACATCATCTTATAAATAAGTCTAAAAGAATACTATCAATCCTAGTGAAATAAAGCATGTGCTGTTAGCATTTTAGTGGCAGTGCTTCCCTTATAAAAATTTCAAGGAAAAGGATAATAGTTAGTTTAGAAGAACAGTCATATGAAATTCATAAATTAACCTTTGGCTTAAAATTTGCAAGCCTATTCTTTCATTCCTGGTCATATCTTATACATAAATCCTAATTTCCATAAATCAGATGAAAACAAGCGAAGGCCAAGCTCCTTAGTCTTGTGGCCAATTCTGTACAGTCTGCTCTCCTCCTCAAAACACATCCTCTCTCACCCCAACTCACTCATTCCTATGCATTTATTTTTGTAATTTTTATTTATTATCTACTTTTGTGTGTTTGTGCATGCACACACACATGTGGCAGAGGACAGCTGTTGGAAGTTGGTTCTCTCCCTCCATCATGTGTATGTCCCAGGGATCAAAGTCATGTCATCAGGCTTGGCAGCAGGCTTCTCTGCCTGCTAAACATTCCTGCAGATCCTCATTTCCATCTTTGGTCACATTTTTATTTGTTTTTTGAGACTGGTCTCTCTGTGCGGTCTGGCTGGCTTTGACCTAACAACAGTCCTTACTCAGCCTCCTGAGTGCTCAGATTACAGGTATTCACTGCCACACACAAAATTTCTTCCTTTACCTGGAAAGAGGACATTTAATTTCCTTACCAGTGTTCCTTCTTTGCATGTAATTTTGTCTCTTTTCAGTTTATGTCTACTTTGTAAACTTTATTTTTCAAACTTATGTTTTAGGAAAAAGTTCCTTACATGTCTCATATTGCCAGAGAACTGCAGTCACCTGGGTTCCTGCACACCTCCTCCTCTACTCCACAGCTACACATGCTTTTCTCTTTGCAGAAAGTTCACTTGCCTGAATTACTTATTGACACTAGAAAGGGAACCCCAGAAGAGACAGGTTCCCATGCTCTTCCCATTTGCTCTCCTCCACCTGGCACAGAACTTGGCATAAAATAGAGACTAAACACCTGCCAATTCTATTTAACTGAACTAGATCAACAAAACTGAAGAAGAAAAAAGTCACCTAATTCTATGAACAGAGTTCCTAAGCTGTGCAGTTGTTGGGTCTACCTGAATCATCTCCTATAGAAAGCAAAAGAGTGCACAAAGAGCTAATCCACATTATTCCACCAGAGTCGATTAGCAGTAGTGTCTTAACAATGTCATAATCAATGGTAGCTATTTGTGACATAATCAGTATTAGTGAATATCATTGTAGGCAATACTTTAAAATGTTTCTTAGAAATATAAACAGACACTGCACTTTGTAGGCATTGCTCAGGCACCATGGTGACAAACACAGGAAGATGGTTAGACATAAAAGGATTTTTTTTTTAAAGTCTCTAAGTTAGTGGGAGGTAGTGAGTGTAAAGACTCCTATAATAAGAGCTTTTGTAAGAGCTTTGCTTGATGAATAAAAATCTGGGCACAAACCACACTAAAAATCAACATAAAATTTCATATAATTAATATTTTAGCAAAAAGTATGAATAATTGAACAAAATTTAAAAGCCAGTAATATAAATACCACATATAAAACACATTTCAGGAGATAAATTTTCCTAATACCACATAATTTAACCATAAGTGATGTTTTTATTCATGCATATAGTTTGGTATTTGCATTGAAGCATATATGTGGATATATGTGTATGAGAATTCTTACAATGGCACATAATATAATGATTCTATCATAAAATTACAAGTCTTCAGAAATGTAAAAGAATGTATAGATAAATGGTTTTGACTGGACATGGAACAGTTGAAGAGCTATCTCCTCTTCAAATGGGGTTAAAATAATTTCATTTGGAAGATTTTGTAAATAAGATATCTCTATTTTGTGAGATACATTTCAGATACATTTATACAAATAGACACATTGCACTTCGGAAAGTGAAGCATTCACTTCCTCTTCACACATCACAGAGTTTAAACATCTTTCCAAGAATATTCTCAGGTGTTTCTACACCAGCTCATTTTAGAGCGCACAGTCCCACTTAGAGTCACACCTCTGCCATCACCCCATGACAAGGGTATGTGCAAACCCAAGGAAAAACTCTAAAGCAGAGTGTTTATCTGTTTTGAAAACTATACTTTAAACACCCTTGCCCTTGGCTGGTATGCTTTTGGACCTGGCAGCAGGTAGGAAAATGAGCCTATCAGATCTAGTGAGGCTTGGGAGGCATACACAGGTCCAAACAGGAAGAATAAAAATGAAGGAGAGACTGCTCTGCTGGGCACTGACTCTTTCCCGCTGAGGGGGCATTATCAGTTCATCCCGGGATCACTCCCAGGCAGTAATTATTTTCTGAGTATCTACAGTCTAAGTACTGTCTAAATACCTCACCAAGTTTATCTCATTGTATTTAAAATGTGTGAAGTAGATAGCAACGCATACCTCGGCTTTAGCTGAAGACTAAGAAGCAAAGAGAGATGCAAGGTGACAGTTCTAAAGAAACTCAGCAAATTAATGTACATCTGGTTCAATCTCTGTTCTTGAACATCTCATTTTATTATAGTATGCAAATGCATGCAGTGTACTCATTGGTCTACTGAATGATCAGTGCTTCTTTCATTCTAACCTGTGGATTCCGTTCTTCAGCATTAATCTCTTTCACTGTCAAGGAGAAGAACACGAACAGTGGATTGTTGGTATTTCCTGTTGCATTCTCTAACATTCTTAGAGGTAATAAAAATAACCTTTAAATAATGTAGCCAAATAGTCATCATTTGTGCTTTGCTGCATCTGCAGCCACATTCATCTATAAGAATCAAATATCCTATTAACACCATAAGCCAGAGAAGAAATCTACCTAGATTCTGTGGCATGAGTCCTGCATAAATTGAATTATGTTTGCTACAATATCTGTACCTGATATATTTGCTTAAGGAACTTGGCTTCCATTGAGGTCCTTCAGTAGCTTTAAATTAACTACTTGGATAATGGGCCATGTGTCTACATTAATATATACAACATACCCACTTCACAGTCATTGTTCAATTACTTCCTTCCTGTGGGTGTTCAGCATAGCATGTGATGAGGAAAACAAAATGGATATCTGCCTTAAGGACCACTTTCCCAGGTCACGAGGCCATGACTTCAGTAAAACAGAATGTGACTATCCCCACCATTTTAGAAGTACATTATACCTCCATATTTTCTCAGCTTCCTCTACACAAGAACAAAGAAAAAGGGGTTATACACCTATGAGATTTATTAACCAGAACAGAGCTGGTTAGAAATACAGCAAGTGCATATGTCACTGGAGGTAGAGCAACAAAATGGTAGAGCCACTTTGGAAAGCAGTTTGAAAAGTTCTTAATCCCAGCACTCGGGAGGCAGAGGCAGGCAGATCTCTGTGAGTTCAAGGCCAGCCTGGTCCACATAGTGAGTTCCAGGACAGCTGGGGCTCTAAGGAGACTCTGTCTCAAAAAGACCAAAAATTTTTTAAAAATTTAAAAAAAAATAAACACACTCATCATTATGACTCAACAGCATGTTTCTTGGACTCTCCCCCCAAACCTGAAAACATATATACACATGGACATAAATGCCAGCCCTTAGGATCAACAGAAGAATCCTTCAGAAACTGAATTGATAAACTGTTGCAGCTATAAAATGGATTATTACTCAACACTAAAAATGAACTACCGATCTATGAAAAGAATTGGAGAAAACCAAAACCCTCATTGCTAAGTGAAAGAAGTCAGTGTGAAAAGGCTACACACTGCATGATTTCAACTATTTGACACTGAAAATAACTCAAGTATAGAGACAGTAAGAATAACAGTGGTTACTAGAGACTCTGAACAGCCAATGGCGAATGAATAGATTGAGCATAGACAATGTCAATGAAATTATCCTGTATAATACCATCAATTATGGGTCATTAATAGTTATATATTTGTCAAAATTTATAGAATGTACAATACAAAGAGTGAAGCTTAAAGGAAACCCTGGATATTAGTTAAAATATCAGAAATGAATTGATTGTAACAAATTTCACACCACTGTAATTTTAATAGTAGAGGAAAATAGGGAGAGAATGGAACCTTATTGGAAATGGTACACTCGGCTTAACTTTTCATACACCCAAAACTACTCCAGTAAGTCTATTAAAAACAATTAGAAGAATGTATATCTATGCCTGTTGTCTCCTTTTTCTGTTGCTTATTTTTTTCCTCACATTGTCTCATTTCCTCCCCAAATTTTACCCATCATGCATGTCTTCTTCTATAAGGACCACCTGTCTGTGATCTGTGATTTTGGACTCCCTTGACTTCACTCTATTACATGTGCCATTTGAAAGTTACTATCCATATAAAGGAACTTATTTGCATATTTCTTCCTCCGCCCTTTGTTTCATTTTAAAATATATTATTTACATAATAATATAAAGTTAATGAAAAGTATATACTGAAGATTATTATATCTGCTCTATATTAAGCTATGTAAAATATCAGCCCATTACTAGTGAGAGATACAAGAGCATCTTTTTTCATGTACAAACTTGCATAGAAGCAAGAAACTGTGTCATGATTGGTTTTTAATGACAACTTGCCACAAATTAGAATCACCTGAGTAGAAGCCTTGCAGAATTGTATTGATTTCCTTAATTGATGTGGGAGGCCACTCCAAATGTCGAAGTTACCTTCTATTAACAGCCCAGAGGAAAAGGCGAAGGAAGATTATTCACACTTGCTTGTTTGCCTTTCCCTCTTGCTGTGGAGTTGGTTTATCCTGTTGCTGAGGATGATAATTCATTTGCTACCATCAGAGTCAGTTATTCCAGGCTTCTATCATTGACTGAAGACCAGTGGCTCCTCAAGAACCATGTGGGTTTTCAGTGTCAGAATGGGACTACTGAGACATCTGGCCCTAAGCAACTCTGGGGTGGTGGCCTCTCCAGTGGGTGACAGCCACTAGGGACCTACTTTGGTTGCTGAGACACCCACCCAGCCTCAAGGACTGAACAACCACCAGATTCTCAGCCTTTCAGTTGGAATTCAATTGCTGCTACAATTTTAAAGTAAATCTGATTAATAAATTATATATATAACAT
>NW_008356318.1:1182530-1196495 GCF_000622305.1 Nannospalax galili
TGTCAGTTCTGTTCCTCCAGGAAACTGATTAATACATATTGGTCATTTTTTGATATCACTAGTGCAAGTACTGATGTGTTTTTCTACAATCTTCCCAACAAATTTTAATTGGTATAGTATTTTACCTGAAAATTATCTTTCTTCCTGCTTAAAGTTCTTGGGAACTAAATGGATTTTAAAATGCTTTTATCACTTTAATGAATTCTGAATTGTCAGTATAACATTCTGTTGAGGAAGATACTTAAAAATCTCGACCTTGTGACTCACTGACACCTCTAATTCTCACACTAGGGTGTTCTTGATAGGAAAGATATATTTTCTCAAATGCCACTTCCCAACTGTTTCCTTCATTGAAGAACCTACTATCTCAAGCTCTTTTGTTAACCTTAAGTACATCTATATTCACTAGACTAAGGGACCCTGCTGTTTAGTGTCAACATTCTAACACAGTTAAAAGTTGAGGCATGTTCTTCCTGTCTCCCTTTATCTTTCTCCCTCTCATTCTCTCTTTCCCATTCCTTCTCCTCCTCCTTTACCTCTTTCCTTCCTTCTTTCCTGTCACCTCCCTCTCCTTCTTCCTTTAACAGGGTGTCAATCCAGTTGTCCTCAAGCTTACTATGGACCCGCCTTAGCCTTCTAAGAACTAATATTACAGATGCTTAGTGCCATCCATATCTGCATTCTTTCTCCTTAAAGAAACCAAACAACAACTGTACTTCACCAATAATGGAAACATTGATGTCAATATCTCATTCCAGTACCATCAAACCAGTATCTACACAGCAATAGTAGGCAGAAGAAAATCTGCTGGTTTGGTGCATCTGCGTATCACTTTTTTCTTTCTTGAAGTGCTATGAATTTAATTCAGGGTTTTACACCTGTTGGACAAGTGATATTCCACTAAGAAACATATCCAGCCTTAGTTTGTGTGTGTTTATTAATTTAGTACATGTGCATACCTGCACACATGCATATGTGGATGTATTTGCTATTGGGGATCAAAACCAAGATCTGGAAACTTCTATGCAAGAATTCGACTTTTGAGTTGTATCCCCATACCCCTATCTCAGTCATTTGTAATTTTACACTGAGACAGAATCTCAATGAATATTTCAAGCGGGCCTCATTCCTGTCCTCTTCCCGAATTCCCTGCCTCCATAATGCTGCAATTACAGGCATGTGCCACCAGGCCCAGCCCCATAATATTCTTAATCTCAGTCTTGATGGGAACCACTATTAATCTGTATACCTTACAGTTACCTACAATTGGCACAAGGCAGGACCTGAATTATCACTGTTCCATTAAAACTTTAAGGCCTCTACTTAAATAAAAAAGTCAAAATTATGTAATTGCCAAACTATCTTTTTAGTTGGAACAAAACTTACCAACCAGTGACCCTGAGGAATCTCAAATTTCCTTTGAGGATTAAGTACTACTGGAGAATTACATTGTAGTTACTAAAAAACAGAAGTGCTACAATACTGACTGTTGCCTTGATTTTCCAAGTTAATACTACTAAAACACACTAAAGGAGGACAACAGAGATGGACGGAACAATTGCTGTATCTATAGGATGGCCATTGCCTTTCATTTTGGGGCACATTTAAGGATTTCTTGTCAAAGACCATACAAGAGCCATGAAACTTAAGGGTGTCAGTGCAGTTTTGCTCCTGCTGCTTTGAACTGTTAAGGATAGCTCAGTGAAGACCTCCACTTAAGCAGACACCACACTCCTGCCACAGCAGTTCCCTGTAAAACTGAGACCTGATAAGATGAGTTTGCAGCAGCACCCAGAGTGGGGCCTCTGGCTTCATGTTCCCTTTAAACCCAAGTCTATTTGTGTGCACCTAGGGCTTGGCAAAAAGATCTTCACAATTCCAATGTATACTATCAGGCTATTTAACCAAGCAATATGCTGACAAGGAATTTATTCCAAGTCAAAGTAAGGCATGATCCAGGGAGTCTAGGATAGCCACAGCCTAACACAGTGTAATTGTTAAGATGGGGCACGGGACAGAGTAATTAAAGTTACTTAAATCTTTATCTTTTACAGCAGATCAGAAACCAGATGGCTGACTTTCTACAGGATTTCTGATAGGAATCCAGAAGAGTTGACATTCAAGGTTCACATCAATACTTTAATAGCTGTAGCCTTTTTATCCAGAAGTCATGATCCACATGAAGCCTCACAATTAAGTGTAGCAAATGTGCGGTAGTCAACTAACTCCACAGTGGACTTGAAGATGTGACACAGTCTGGTCTTCTCTGGAATGAACCCATTTTCCAAATGTGGTTCAGACTTGTTCATTCTAAACAGGAATGAAACAGGCAGTGAGTGATGCACAACTAGTATGAGAATGGTTTCCTACCAGTCAGTGTGGAAAATGGAAGTCCAGGAGGCCACAATGTCTCCTGACCCAACTTCAAGTCACTTCTTGGGGAATAATGTTGGCATTATCTGACCCAACCAAGCAGAGGTTGGATGATTAGACCAAAGTTTGAAATCTTTGGTTAAATTGAAGACAAACAAGCTCAGATCTTTAGTCACATACTTCCCTTAAAAATATGTGAGGGTTTTTTTCCATAAAAAAATGTTTGTAGTTATGGTTTGACTGAACTTCAGAAAACTTCCTTTAGGATAATGCCATCCTCACGTGAGGACAGTCAGGGAAGACAGACCTCTTTCTTTCCTTAGTCAATGAGTCACAAAATGAAAACATATTTTTCAACATACATTGCAGGGGATTGACTATTGGTAGAAGTAAAATAAAAGGAAAAGAAAATGATTACATTTGCTTTTGTTTTCAATTGAAGAATAAAGATATTATTTTCATGCAAGTAATATGTAAAGCACACTATGACTCTTAATAATAGTCTTGTATTGAGTGAGCCCAGTTCAAAAGTCTTTAATAAGTGAAATGTTCATGGATAATGCATACTTGTAAATATCCCCATCACCTGAATTCCATATGAAGGCTAGTATGTTCATGTTTCTTAGATTCAAAACTGATTTAATTATTATAAGTATATTCAATTGCTTTATTAGGACTTTATTAGGACTTGAAAAAAAGCTTGATATTTTCATGTTATTGATGACATTTTGCTCAATTCTTAATTTAGAATTCCCAGGTGAACTGACTAAGATTGTTAAAGGAACAATCCTGTATGCTAAAAAAGTAGAAATCATTAACTCTCTATTATTTAAAACAACAGTTGTTCATCATATAATTGATAATTTTATATACTACTGGATATAAAATATATTTTCTGACCACTCACAGAAAGATAAGTTACATTTCAAATAGCTATGACATAAAACTTGAAATTTTTAACTTTGGGATTTTAATAAATAGTTTTCAGTATCTTGAGTCTGGAGTTTTATCTATTATAAAACAACAAAGTATAGCAGAAAAAGTGATTGGTTACTCTCATGACATCCATGTCACTATTGTACCAATGGGCAAATCTTGCCAGGTTTGTCATTATTGTAGTTCACTAAGTCCACATCTGGATAAGACTGATTACTTTCCTCCTCCAGTAGCATGAAAATCACCTTTCTGATTGGATTTAAGTCCTGCTTTACAAGAAGGAATCCATATCTGGCATCATTATTGGGGCCAAGAATCTGTGACTACACAAGTCATAGACCTCACCGAAGAACATACTAATACTACTATAATTTTGATAAAACGGCACAGTATTAAACTGACTCAATAATTTATTGTAATTCCAGTAGATTATTGTATCTCTCAACCCTCCTCAGAGAAGCGTCCTCTCATGGTGATTAACACAGAGACCCACAGTTGGTCAAGGTCCAGAGACAAAGAGACTACAGAGTGCTCAGTCCTAAATGAGACATATATATCACATCTTGTCCTCCCAAATCTTAGGGATCATTGTGGAAGGAGAAGCAGAAAGATTCTAAGAGGCAGAGGCAGTGGATAACTACAATGATACAGTGTTTTCTAGGAACAATAGAACAGGTGAATTCATAACAGTTTTGACAACATGCACACGACCTACACAAACTGAAGCTAGTCAAAACCTAGTCCGAAGTGAGAGTGGGGCATAAAGTCCCACTCTCTAATGAGGAGATTTGGCAACTGATAGTGGTTGGGAGTTGAGGAATTTGTTTTCTTAAGATGGTGGCCCCTGGTAAGTTAACCACACTCCAGTGGATGGCCACACACTCCAGAGTGTATGACAGCACAGATTGGATTCCATAGGTTTAAAAATTATGAAGACACAAAGTTGGGTGAGTAGAGAAATGGGGTGGGTCTTGAAAGAGTTAAGAGAGTGATGGTGAATATGATCAAACTACAATGCATGAAATCTCAAAGAATTAATAAAATGTGCATTAAAAGTATAGCATAGAAACTTAAATGCTACTTGGTTATTCTGATGTGGTCCTTAAAAACACAATATTCTCTGTGAAATATCCTTGTTTTATGTTTCAATCTTTTCTTTCTTAATAAACTCTCCCATAAGTTGAATAATAATAATTTGTTGAGTTCTAAACTTCCAACTTCATCACATCCCTCTCTCTAAAACATCAATTAATTTTTTGTATTAGATATATTCATTAGATCTTTGGAACTTGAAGTTCAATATATCTGAATTACACTGATATTCTCCCCAACCCTAAGGAATCTACTGCTCCTTCTTTACCACTTTTTATCTCAATTCCTGGGAGCTAGACTAATAGGTACCTTGACTGTATGTTTTCTGCCTCCCTAGGATCCATGTTAAATCTGAACTAACACTTCTGTAATGTGAAACAAATATTTTTTTCCACTCTTTACTATAAATTCTACCATATAGAGTTTTTCTCTTTTCAGTTACTTGACTTACTGGCCACCCAGTCTTTAGATTCACCTACTTTCATTCTAAGCAAACAGTAAGCAAGCCTCCAATGGCTCCTACCTGCTTGCATGTTAAACTCTAGCATCTTTACATAGTTCAAAAATTATCTTATAATCTGCTCCCAATTGACCTCACTGACAATAAATATTTTCCTACCAAGCATTTGGGCTTGAGCTGAGCTGCAGTCTATCACTGTTACCTTCAAAACCTAGGAATATTGCTGTAGGTTTCCAATTTTACTTTCTCTTTTCCTTGTTTTCCACTTCTCCCTTAGTAAAAATCCAAATCATCCTTCAAGTTCAAAACCAAATATTAACTCCTCATTAAGCCCTACCCCAACTGTTTTATCAGCTACATCACCTCTCTACTTTTGTAGAATTCTATTCATGATTATGGTATGCCATGTAATAATTATTGTGTAATTGAAACATTGTTCAATTTTATGTTAACCAAGGGAAAAGATGGCAACATCCCATTCAGCTTCTATCACAGTGACTTCAAACTGTAAATCCTCAACAACTCTTTGTTATGAGTTGACTTAAAACTTTAATATAAGATAAAAAATATAATATCTTCCATGTGTCATAGCATATATGTTTGTATATAAATATCACAGGTACATACACTATGTACAAACATTGTTTATTTATGATATAATATGCATTTGCACATGTTTTCATGCAAGGAAACACCTAATGGCTGAATAGATTTTTAAATATCATCTTCTGTAATCACTGAATACTACCAAGAACTGTGAGACTTCACTGTAGTCTGTAGCATGTAGTGACAGTTAAAGTTCATGTCCCAGATCTTCATCCCTCCAAACTTCCATTTTTAGGATCTCACCGGTAATGCTATATTAATAATAAACTCCTACAGCAAGCTGAAGCTCCCCTCACTGGTATAGACATCCTGAACTGTTTCATCCTCTTATCCCATTTCCCTTCCTTCTTTTCTCTTTTTAAAAAATCTAAATTAAATTGACTTGTTTTCTTCAAATGATGCATACTCATGAATCTGTCACCTCTGTATTTTAAGGTACAATGTAACCCTTCCTTTTATATTTGTGCTAGTTCCCCATAGAACCAGTTTAACTCCTTTTAGATATAGTATACCCTTCTTTTCTCTCAGGAGTAAAAATGAAGATGTTAGTATTTTGTGCAGCAGTTCAATTCTCTATTATCTCCCACTAAACTAAGGATGATCACAAAAGACATAGCATCATCGTACTCATCATGCTGACTTCTGTTTGCACAAAATTTTACAGCTTATCAGTTATCTTTTCATAGCCCACTTGATTTCGCCATACTGTAGATTCAACAGCAAGTGCTATCACACCGGAGGCAGCTGAGAAAGTAGGGGTCAAAAGTTAAGTGAACCCAATGTTCCTACGGCCAGTCAGAGCTGAAACTGGCACTGGAATCAAGGTCTCCATTCCCTTGCTCCTGAGAGCATCCTACTGATTTAAGCTATTTATTGGTTTGTGTTCCCACCATAACATTAATGTTGCCATATATTGGCACCTGAGAGTCAGCACAGTGAATGTTGTCTAGGCTCTTTTCCATCTGAATTACTACTTGGCTCTTGTTACTTTGATAGGAAAACTTCAGCTAGATCAGCTGGCACTGTTTTATCTATTACCTACCTGAGAAGGTCTTGCCAAGCTCTCATATAGTAGCATTCACCAGAAGTTTAGAAAAAACATTCAGTTCTTGATTTAAAATCAAAGGAATTGATTTAATTTTATCCATATTCATCAGCCAACCACTTTAAAGTGTTAGCCAGAATAATTTTGCTTTTTCAAATCTGTGTGTGCATATTCCAAGATAATCTGTGTTTTATCTTTCAATAATGTTTTATGTACTCTCACTAAGTTGCTTGGATAAATACAGGTTCATTAAACCTTCAGGATATCAATGTGATTTTATTATAAATGTGTCTGTCTTCTCAGTAGGGGCTGAGGACCCTGAAGACAGGAAGGAAACCCATTCTCAGTCCCTGGATTGTGTTCTCAGATGGCTTCAGCATCCTCCCCGAACTCTCAAATTGTCACCCAGCACCAAGCAACAGGAATACTTCCTTCTTTTTTTTTTTTTTTTTTTTTTTAAATGAGCATCTGAATGAAACAGAAATATTCCTTTTTTTTTTTTTTTTTTTTTTCTTTAAATGAGCATCTGAAGTCTCAAGCTAGCCCAGGAATTCCAACTCCCTTAGTGGACAGAGGAATCCCTCAAGAAAGGGAAGTGGGGAGCCCTCCTTTGGTTTTGGTTTCTGTCTGTCTCTGCTTTGCTGGGACTTGTAAATGCTTTGCAGCGAGAGCTGCTACCTTTCTTGGTTGGTGGAAAAGCAAAGCTGAAAGACTTCTCTTAAGGAAGGAAAAGTTTCAAAGCTCACATGCTAATCACTGCACACGGTAAAAATTACTTTAACTCACTCGTTAAAAATTGCGCTGTCCAGTCTCCCTGGAAGGCTCCTGGGAATTTCCTATACCTCTGTTAGAACCTCCCTCACGGATCTTGTTCCCGAGTGTCCCATTCACCACAAAGCTACACTTAACAAATTCAACTTCGTGCCGACATTTATCACAGCGTTAAGCGTACTGCTTGCCTAAACAGGGCATAAACAAGGGCGAAACTGTTTGTTCCTTGTAGAATGTCATTTTAGAAAGTCAGGAAAACGCAAACCTAGAGGTTAAAAACTCTTCGTTTCATAATGAAAGTGCAGAGCTGGCCTCATTAACTACAGGACTGCGAGAGAAATATCCCAGTGACTCACTGTTGCCTCTTAGTTGTTATGTTGCTCTTTCCTGACGGCATAGGACATGACCTAATTTGCTTGCAGGAATTATACTTTTGACCGGAGACCCTCAGCTTAATCGGGACCATCTGGACGCACTGGGCTCACTTCAGAAACCCCTAGTTCCGGATCGTGTACCCAAATGTGGAGATGGAGGAATGGGGCAACTCTGTGCCACTTACCGGTCTTCCACAGATAGAGGGTGGGAGCCTCCGCGCCGCCCGGAGCCGCAGCCCCGTGGGCGCCTGAGCTCAGCAGCAGCAGCAGGAGCAGTGGCAGCCGAGGCAGCTGCAGGACGCCCCGGCTCTGGGACGCCGGACGCCCAGCTCGCAGCCCCATGCCGCCCTCAGCCGCTCCAGCCTCCAGAGCCACAGCACGCTCGCCGGGCGACGGTCCTTCCTTCCCAGCCAGCAGAGAAAGCAAATCTCTGAGCTGCTGCTATTGTTCGCTCCAGATGAAAGGCAGCCAAAGAGCGACTAACACCAGGGAACAATAGCATCCGCGGTGGCCCTGGACGCCGCCGCTGCTGCGGCTGGCTGGGATGCTGGCAGGGATGCTGCCGCCTCTGCCATGGCGCGCAGAGTGGCAGGTCCTAGCGAGGGACGCAGCCGGCCGCAGGGGGCCCCAGCTGACGGAGTGGAGCCAGAAGCTCTGCGAGGCGGCTCAGCCCCCGCCGCCAGCTGGAGGGAGGAGAGGGGGCCGCGAGCCGAGAGGAGCCGAGGGGACCCGAGGGGACCGCAGGCGGAGGGCCAGCACCCAGACCCCAACGTGCCCGCCCCCGAGAACTCCGGTGCACATGGTGCGCTGAAATATATTCGCAGGGATATACCAATAAAAAGCCGGCAGGCTTCAGGATGACGAATAACTGGCATTGAAATTCATCGTCACCGGAGTCAAACGCTAGATCTAGTGGCGTGTTATTATTCCTGAATATTTGCACAAAGCATCAGTGTTGGTCATTTATTCTGAAGCAAGGGCTTCTGAATTTATGAGAGGAGCGGTATTTATGATCCGATAAGGCGACAGAGGAAGACTCGTCAAAAGGCACTTGAGCACTTTCTTAAACGTTTGTTTTAACTTAAATCCATTCTCAGTATAGTGTGAGCGAAGGGAGCGTGATCAGTGACAAATTCAACACACTGTCTTCTAATCGCTTTTGAAACTGAACTGGTGTTTAAGGATGTGCACAACGCTGTCTAACTGCATGAATAAGAATGCATGAACACCCTTCACAGGATTACATTTCAACCACGAAGTAAATAAAAGTTCTATCTACTTCTCTGTTGAAAACATTTATTCTTCTAAGTATCTAGACTGTGGTGAGAAAGATCAAAAGGCAAATGGGTCAGTAACATTGCTTGGATATCTCCCAATTAGCAAATGCTTTTACTAAAAAATCATTACTGACACTAATACCTCTTGATTCTATTGTTTAAAAAATGCCTTTCATAACTAAAATAAGGAGCCACAGGCTTCTGTGCTATGGTTGTGTTTTTAGTTTCTTGGGTAAGTACTAAAAAAATGTGCAGTCAGATAATGCTTTATTCTTTCTATTTTCCTTTCTCACTATAACAATCTTTTGTTAGTAATTCATTTCCTTGTAAAACTAAAATAGTATCAAGGCATTTAGCCAGTTTAAAAAAAAAAAAAAAAAAACACCCTCAACAACCAAAAGGCTACAGAAAACTATTCTCATTTGGTTAGCAAGCTTATGCCAAATACAAGAAGATTTAAAAAGCAAGAAAACTTCTCTTTGTGACTTTACTCTAAGGAGCCAGTCACCCATGAGTTGGAAATGAGGAAGCTACTGTTTCTTAGGGAGGAAACCTTCCACTGGGCTCCCTGGGGATGCTTGTCATTTTGCTGAGCATTCCAGACACAGCCATTCTGCATGCATTAGATTAAAAGCAGGTTTGATCAAATAATTCCCAAGGCCTGCCTACTTAAATATTCTGACATCAGAGGAAATTAGCTACGTTCAGGGTTGCAAATTTGGTCTTTGTTTACTTTTCACTCTGTTAGTCCTCTAAGAGGGAATTAAAAGCTCTGGGAGCCTTGTGAGCACTCAGTGTCTGTGATTAGAGGTGATAAGCCAGGGTGGCTTACTATTTCTACTCTGGTGAAAAGTAGGCAACAATCAAAAGATTATAGGTTGATAAGGGATACAAAGGAAGCCTGGTCCTAACTAATGCATGCCTCCCTGAAGGAGCACTTCCTTCAAGGCTCACAAAATCAACGAAGAAAAAAGACCTGCCGTTGCCTCCTGGGTTCTGTCCTCAGAAAAATCTGTGTGCAGTGCTACTTTACAAAGAGCATCTTCCTACCCTGTCTGTTTATATTTCTCAGCTATTGTTGGTGCCCCAAACCATGAAATCCTCAAACCTCACACCACAGGTTCTCTGTTAATAATGCCTATCCACAGCATTCAAAAGCCTCAAATCAATTCACACCAGGTGGAGATTCATTATATAATAGAGAACAGAGAATATAAGGAGTCAAATGAGTGCAATTAATGTGCAAGGTGATTACCTAGACCTCCAAAAGACTGTCAGACACCAGTCAAAATTTAGGAGTGCGATTTTTTTATTTAGCCATGGTTGGGTAATAATTGCCCATTCACTCAAGACAGTAAACATTACAGCTATAACTTCGGGCATTGTAGGTAAGAAATAAGGCCAGCTTCTAAATCATCATTTGTTGTCCTTTAAAGTATACAAGTAGGATAGTATGTTCTGCAATAGTGTTTGAATTAGCCATCAATTGGCTCCCCTCATTTAATTTCAACTTGAAGCTTAGGGGATTTCACTAGGAGTAGATATCTAAATAGTGTTGTAGAAACTGAGTCATCTGAACATCTGTCTCCACATATCTGTTTATAACAATGTCACTAATGCATTTGAGGACAAAAATGTATGGGTCTCTGAAAAGACAAAGATATATAAAAAAAAACATCTAGATACATATTCCTCTGTGAAAAGAAAACTGTCCACTTGGATAAATACCATCGATAAACCTGATAGATGGCAAGAGATAGTAAGACATAGCAATCTTTATTTTCTAGAATGCACTATAAATAATACACAAATGTTTAATGACATGATGTCAAAATTTAGTCATGAGAAGTCTCAAGGATGCAGATTAAATTGACCATCTGTACAGCCTGCCATAAAGTAAATCGTTCATCATTGTTCATGAACTGTTCAAGTATTAATGAACCAGCACTATAAAAGTTTTTCAAACCAATAGATGACAAATGGAAAGCAATTTTTAATGTTTAAAAATAACACAATTCTGAAACCATCACCTCCTATGTACAATGTCAATAATTGGACTTTGTTGCCTTTGCTGTCATTTTAAAATTCGAGAAAATGGGGAAATGTATCTTCTATACAGATGCCTTCTTTTTTATTAGGAAATAAGCATATAAATATACTTCTTGACCCCAAAATATTTATGGTCATGACTTCCTGTGATTAGTACCTGTATTTAAAAGCAATAATAATGACATTTAGTTACTTGATAAAAAAGAAACTTTTAATGTTATTAGTTTTTTGAATATGATACAATATAGACACAATTATTTATTGATAATATGTTTGTTTTGAAACAAAAATCTTAAATTTTTTTCACATGAATGCATCTTATATCCATCAACAACAACAACAAACCCCAAAGGAATTCTATTTGTACATCCTCTAGGTGTCATACTTGATCAAGATTTGTGTTCAATAAACTTCATCCATCCTATCCTTCTTTGCTACATCCATTAAATTATAAAAGATAAAACATTTCACTTTTGATCTTTGTGTTAAGTAGCCATATATCTTACCTTCTTCTTAATTTTAAATTTTCTTTGATTTATTTTTTTTATTTGTATGAATATTTGCCTGCATGTATATAAGTGCACTTATGTGTGCAATGTCTGTGGAGGCCATAAGAGGACGTCACATCCCCTGGACTTTCTTTCTAACATTGACTCCCCTATTTATTCTCACTTTCCCTTCCATTTTCTTTTTATTCCCAAACTCTTTACCACAGTGTTTGGTTGGTTTGCTTGTTGGTTGACTGATTGATTTGTTGCTTTGGAGTTTTATATAGTAAGAAGGAAGATTCTAAATTTAAATTTTAAATTAATTTTACAAATAACTTTATATATTCTTCATTTTATTAATTATTAAAGCTGTTTGGAAATAAAAAAGATCTATTCCAAGTAGTTAGGCCCCTTCTTTTGTGCATCAAGTGAAATTACCATGTTTTGTTTCAGATCCTCCTGAATGTTGGGAATAGATCACTCACAATTTACCTTACACTGAGAAAGGCTCCCATTCCAGGTAGTATGTAAGACATCAATGGTCCTTGCAAAGGTAGCAGTCAACAGTGTAAGCAATTTACCAGTGATGACTTGATATATTGGTGTTTACAGAAGCATAATGCAAAAGCCTTGGATTTCAGCAAATAATAGAAAAAAATGAAGTATGAAAAAGAGAATTCCTCTTTGGTAGTTAAAAAAAAAAAAAAGTCTTCTTCAGAACTGATAAGTTTAAAGATAACTAGAAGATTGTTGAAATGAAGCCTAAAATCCTAAGACCAAGGGAAAATCTGTTACTTGTATGTGGTACAAGTTCATCTGGTTGGATGCCACACGTTTTTTTCATTTCACCGGGATCCTCTGACTTTTCAAAGCCTTCAGTAATGGCCCATTATTTCTCATTAAGAAGTGGTATATACTTTCACTTGCAAGGCTGGCCTCAGTCGCAGCCCAAGATAGAAATGGCAGGAAAAAGCCTCACCAATAGGATGAATGAAACGGAAAACAGAATATCAAGACTGGAAGATAAAGTTGAGGAATTAGACCTCTCAAGCAAAGAGTACAAAAAATTTAAGAAAACACAGGAATGGAAATGTGTGACACCATAAAAAGACCAAATTTACACATCATGGTCATAGAGAAAGGAGAATAATCTCAGGATAATGGTATGGACCAGATTTTCAATATGATTGTAGAAGAAATTTTCTCAAAATTAAAGAAAGACATGCCCATACAAATACAAGAAGCACACAGAACATCAAACAGACGGGACTAGAAAAGAAACTCTCCACATCATATCATCATAAAAATGGTAAATGTACAGAACAAAGAGAGAATACCGAAAGCTGCAGAAGACAAACAAGTCACATGTATAGGAAAATCCATCAGAATTAGAGCTGACTTTTCAGTGAAAACTATGAAAGCCAGAAGAGTCTGGTCCCAGTTCTAAATGACCACAGATACCAACCCAGAATATTTTACCCAGCCAAAATATCTATTATTGTTAAAGAGGAAATAAAATAATCTTCTATGACATAAATAGGCTGGAAGAACTCATGTCTACAAAACCAGTGCTTCAGAGAATTCTTGAAGCAATACAAGAGCTGAAGAAAGGAAGGACTATACTCAAGGGGTAACAGAAAGAAACAAATGAAGGTAAAACTGTGAAAACACATAGTTAGATCAAGAATGCAAACAGAAATCAAAATAACAGGAATCAATACACATCTTTCACTAATAATTTTAAATATCAATGGACTGAACACCCCAGTCAAAAGACACAGCTTAGTAGAATGGATTAAGAAACAAAACCCATCTTTTGTTGTCTACAAGAAACCCATCTTACTTTTAAGGACAGGCACTACCTTAAGGTGAAAGGATGGAAAAAATAATATTCCAAGTAAACGGTACTAAGAAAAAAGCAGGAGTTGCAATTGTAACATCTAGCAAAATAGACTTCACACTAAAACTAATCAGAGTAGATAAAGAGGGCCACTTCATTCTAATCAAAGGAACAATTGACCAAGAAGATATTACAATCATGAATATATATGCACCAAACTCTGGTGAACCCAACTTCATAAAAATAGTACTACAGGGCACTACTATCCTCAGACTTTTTGGGGTAAGTCGATAGCGCAGCTCTCCGCGCCGAAACTCCCTAAGCCACATTCACCCTTCCATCCCCCCGCCTCGCCGTTCTATACTCCTAGTTTGAGCCCTGCACCATTCCTAGTCTTGGGGCCCCAGACACCTGGGGAACCAATACTGCTTCCTCATCCTTCTCACCCAGAGCACCTCAGTCCCTTTTTGGGCTCCAGGAGCACCGCTTCTGGTCCTGGCCCCGCCCTCACCTCTCTCTGCTTCCCTGGTCCTGCAACACCCACCAGCCTCTTTCTGGGGCTCCAAGGCTTACCTTTACTCCCCCTGATCCTTTGCATCCAGTACAACCCAGCTACTCAATCCACTCCCTGGGAAATCTTGGGGCTTCTTCCCA
>NW_008356318.1:1202409-1231947 GCF_000622305.1 Nannospalax galili
AGAATGTAAACAGAAATAAAAATGACAGGGTTCCATGCTCATCTTTCATTAATAACTTTAAATATTAACGGACTGAACTCCCCAGTCAAAAGACACAGACTAGGTGAATGGATTAAGAAACAAACCACATCTTTTTGTTGTCTGCAAGAAACTCATCTCACTTTCAAGGTCAGACACTATCTTAAAGTGAAAGGATGGAAAAAAATATACCAAGCAAATGGTACTAAGAAAAAAGGAGACATTTCAATTCTAATATCTGACAAAAGAGACTTTAAACTAAAACTAATCAGAAGAGATAAGGATGGCCACTTCATTCTGATCAAAGGAACAATAAACCAAGAAGATACTGCAATCATGAACATATAGTCACCAAACAATAGTGCACCCAACTTCATAAAAACAATACTACAGGACTTTAAGACCCAGATTAACCCCAACTCATTAACAGTAGGGCACTTCAATGCCCCATTGTCTCCATTAGACAGGTCAATAGGACAGAGAATAAACAAAAAGACATCTGAATTACATCAAGTGGACCTAATAGACATCTACTGAATATTCCACCCAAGCATCAAAGTACATACTTTCTATTCAGCACCCAATAGAACGTTCTCCAAAATTAACCACATACTGGGGCACAAAACAATTCTCAACAAATATGAAGATATTTAAATAATTCCATGTATTCTATCAGACCATAATGCAATAAAGCTTAAAATCAACACTTGAAGAAACTCTAGTAACTACATGAATATATGGAGATTAAACAATACATTCTTGAATGAATTGGTCAAGGGAGAAATCAAGAAAGAAATAAAAGTATTCTTAGAACTAAAATGCAAAGAAGAATTCAACACAAGGAAACCTTTTGGATACTTTATAAGCAGTCCTTAGAGAGAAGTTTATAGCTCTAAGTGCCTACATTAAAAAAATCAGAAAGAACACAAATAGATGGCTTAATATTGCAACTCAGGACACTTGAAAAGCAACAACAAATGAAACCCAAACACAGAAGACAAGAAGAAATAACAAAAGTCAGAACAGAAATTAATGAAATAGAAACAAAGAAGAAAATACAAAAAAATCAAGGAATCCAATAATTGGTTCTTTGAAAAGCTAAACAAGATAGAACCCTAGCCAAGTTACCCAAAAGAAAGAAAGAGCAAATCCAATCAACAAAATCAGAGATGAAAGGGTAAACATCAAAAGATACACCAAAAAGATCCAGAATATTATAAGGGAATACTTTAAAAACATTTGCATTACTAAATTTAAAAACCTGAAAGAAATGGATGGGTATCTAAAATCATGGGAATCGCCAAAACTAAACCAAGAAGTGATCAACAGCTTAAACAGACCCATAACACATAAAGAAATTAAACATTAATACAAAACCTCCCAACTAAAAAAAGCCCAGGACCAGGTAGATTTATAGCAGAATTCTATCAGGCACTTAAAGAAGATCTATAGCCAATACTACTTAATTTATTCAAAAGGATAGAAACAGAGGGAGAACTTCCAAATTCCTTATATGAAGCCAACATCATTCTAATACAAAAATGAGGTAACAAAGAACCAAAAAAGAAAACTATAGACCCATATCCTTAATGAACATAGATGAAAATATTCTCAACAAAATACATGCAAACTGCTTACAGACATACATCAGAAAGATTATCCACTATGATCAAGTTGGCTTTATTCCAGAGATGCAAGGATGGTTCAATACACATAAGTCAATAAACATCAAATATCATTTAAATGGACTCAAAGACAAGAACTACATGGTCATCTCAATAGGTGCAGAGAAGGCCTTTGAAAAAAGTCAATGTGTTTATGTTCAAAGTCCTAGAGGGAATTGTACTGGAGGGAATATAATTAAAGGCATATACACCAAATCTACAGCCAACATCATTCTAAATAGAGAAAACCTGGAAGCATTTCCACTAAAATCAGGAACCAGACAAGGTTGTTTACTATCTTCACTCCTTTTTAATATAGTGCTTAAAACTCTTGCAAGAGCAATAGACAAGAGAAGGAAATTACAGAAGTAATAATTGGAAAAGAGGTGGAATTATCTCTTTTTGCAGATGATATATCTAAGAGTTGCCAAAAATTCCACCAGAAAAATCCTAGAAATGATTAATACTTTCAGTAAAGTAGAAGGCTACAAAATTAATCTACAAAAGTCCGTACCTTTCTATATACCAATAACAAGCAGTCAGAGAAAGAATACATGGAAAAACTCCCCTTCACAATAGCCTAAAATCAATCTCAGAATAAACCTGACCAAAGATGTTAAAGGCCTCTACAATGAAAAATTTAAATCTATAAAAAAAGAGGTTGAGGAAGACACCAGAAGATGGAAGGACCTCCCATGCTCATGGACTGGAAGAATTAATATTCTGAAAATGGTCATCCTACCAAAATCCATTTATAGATTCAATGCAATGCCAATCAAAATCCCCATGACATTCTTCACAGAATTGGAAAAAAACATCCTAAGATTCATATGGATGCACAAAAGACCTTGGATAGCCAAAACAACCTTGAGCACTAAGAGTAATGCTGGGCAGATTACTATACCAGATTTTAAAATATACTACAGAGCTATAGTCATAAAAACCACATGGTACTGGCACAAAAATAGTCCTGTAGCTCAGTGGAACAAAACTGAAGACCCAAATATGGGTACATGTAATTTCAGCGACTTGATATTTGACAAAGGGCCCAAGAACTTTCATGGGAGAAAACACAGGATCTTCAGCAAATGGTGCTGGCAAAACTGGATCTCTACCTGTAGAAAAATAAAACTAGACTCCTATCTTTCATGTTGTACAGAAGTCAACTCCAAATGGATCAAAGAGCACAATGTGAAATCTGAAACTCTGAAACTGTTAGAAGAAAACATTGGCATTTACCTAAATGATATAGGTGTAGGAAAAGACTTTCTAGACCAGACATCAATTGCTCAGGAAATAAGGTCAAGAATCAACAAATGGGACCTCATTAAACTAAAAAGCTTCTGTACATCAAAGAACTAACCAAGGAAGTAAAGAGAAAACCCACAGAATTGGAGAAAATATTCGCTAGTTATACATCTGACAGAGGTTTAACATCCACAATACATAACAAACTTAAAAAACAAAGAATCAAAAAAGCAAATAACCCAATTGAAAGATAGGCTAAGGATCCAAACAGGGAGTTCTCAAAAGAAGAAATAAAGATTGCTAAGAAGCATCTTAAAAAGTGTTCAACATCATTAGTAATTAGGGAAATGCAAATTAAAGCCACTTTAAGATTTCATCTTACCCCACTCAGACTGGCTAAGATCAAGAGAACAAGAGATTCCAAATGCTGGAGATGATGCAGGGAAAGGTGAACCTCATCCACTGCTGGTACGATTGTAAACTTGTGCAACCCATATGGAAAGCAGTGAGGAGAAACTTTAAAAAAACTACAAATGAACCTACCATTTGACCCAGTTATACCACTCCTTAGCATATACCCAAAGGACTCATTCTATATCAAAGACACTTGTACATCCATGTTTGTTGCTGCTCTTTTCACAATAGCTAAGAGATGGAAGCAACCTAAGCGTCCCTTAACTGACAAGTGGATAATGAAAATATGGTACATTTACACAGTGGAGTTCTACTCAGCAGTAAAGAAAGATGAAATCATGAAATTTTCAGGTAAATGTATGGAACTAGAAACTTATACCAAGTTAAGTAACAAAGACTCAGAAAAACAGACAACCTATGTTCTCCCTTATATCTGGATCCTAGCACCTAATCATTATAAGTGAGTATGTATCCAGACATAACTACATGAACCAGGATAATGAAAAGGAACTGGGAGGTAAAGGAAAAGAAAGAACCTGAGAGAGAAGAACAGTAGGAAACAGGTGTTACTAAGGGAGATATGGATAAAAATGGGGTTATTTAAATGGGATGTGGGAGGAAGGGTTATACAAGGACCCTTAGGGATAAAGGTAAAGAAAGAGCTCAAGAGATGTGGAACCCTAGGTGATGGGGAAAATGGGGGCACTTTAAATGAGGAAACCATGGCAGAAGTGTTAGACAGTGAGAGAGAGAGGAAAGAGGTAACTAATGCCTAGCTAGGTTTAAAAAAACCAGAGGGAACCATATTAGAGATGGGGAGGATGTTTCCTGGTCATGGTTAGTTCCATATAGACTTCTTTATGTCCTGCAACTAAAGTGGTCTAAAGTGTAGTGTCTTCAGCAATAGTGTTTTACCATTTAGCTAGATGGGAAATTAAGAGCAATGCTAATCATCTGTGCTGTTTTGTGTAGGAATGACTTACAAAATCAACAGAATCTGTGCTAATGACTTTTAACTAAGCTTACAACCAAAAGGCTACTGCAAACAAACTCACTGAGTCATGTGCTTTTGTGACCTGGATACCTGAGTTTGATCCCTAGGAACCTCAATTGGCTGCTCCAACCAAGATAGTGAATGAATATGGTTATGCTTGAGAATTAACAAATCAAAACACTAAAAGGCAGTGCATCTTCATTGAAAACGATGAAGACTGAGAAGAATGTTTGGCTTTGTACCTATGAGATGTTTTAGGCTTAGGGATGAAAAAGCAAGATTTACTGATAGGATAAGGATATATCCAAGCTTTTAGTCCCCCAGTTTTGGTTGGATAAATGGTTTTGAATAATATTTTTGCTGACTTAGAAGCACAGTTCCAGAGGCATATGGAAGGACAGGTATCCTCTAAGTTGGGGCCCACACTTTAAACATAAGAGTGAGGCTACTGATTTGTGGGGACCTAAAAGCCCCACCTTGCATAGGTCTGAAAGGAAGTCACTGGGTGCAGCCTGACTTGCTTTGAAAGTCTGAAGAATACTACCACACTGCTGAGGAGTGCATGATCAGCGCATGACCATCCTTAAGACACAACCTCACGGGGGAGGGAGGAGTTCCAGGTGCCTTTATGAGCTTTGTAACACCTGAAATAAATGAATCTCTGCCTGACTAAGACTCCCCGACTCCCCGTTGAGTCTGAGTGTCCCCAGGTAATGGGGGCGGCGTGGGCTGGCTGCGTGCTTACTTATCCCCAATCATCACCTCCCCGGGGGTCGCTGATTCGAACTCCCGGCACTGATTGATTCAGGTATAGCTGTAATGTGACATGGTAGTGCATTATGGTGGCCCCTGTGAGGAAGACACTCTCCATTCTGAACACAAGTTAGCGACTAGAGATGATCTGAGGAAAAAAGGGAAATAAAAACAGAATTTGAGCCTAGGCCTGGCTTGTGGAGATATTCTGTGAAATAGCTGAGCAAATGTATTGAAACTTACCAAGATTTCTGCACATGGATTAGCTACTTCAGAAATAGAAGGGTTGAGCCTGGAATGTGAGCAGAAGAGCTACTTGGAGAGATCAAGCTTCCTGGACTATTCCCCACCTGACCCTTGTGATCTTCAGTACTCATTCATCCTTGTTACTAGGATCTGTTGAAAACCACTGTTATATATGGGATGTTACTAGTTTCTGTGATAACTGTGTTTGGGAAATGAAATTTTCCTCATTTCCTTCTTAATCACTGAACACCAAAAGTTCGTAAATTCCTTACTCAATTGGTTTCCCTTATGTACAAAATAAAGTAAAATGTAGCAGTCAAAAAAAAAAAAAAAAAAAAAAAAAAAACAAACCCAAAACCTCAGACATACATGTAAGTTGTATAACAAGAAATGCAAGGCTTTCCTTGATAGCTCACACCAGAGTGCTAATTCATGGATGGGCACTTGGAAATGTCCTGAGGAAAAAAGATAATTTTTGGCCATTCTCAGACATACATGAAAGCAGGCAATATGACAACAAGCATAAGGCTTTCTTTCAGCTTGCATTAGAGTGCTTTAGTAATTACTTATTTGCCTTCTAAAAATATCCTTTACCAGGTCTGACCTATAAGGAAGTGTGCCAAATTTTCACTTTCATTTTCAACTTTTGACTTTTGCAATGGGAATTTCTTTATCTCCTGAATCTTGTGAGCATGCCAGGCAATTAATAAATTTACTTAAACAGCTTGGAACTAAAACATTGTCTAGGTAAATTTGTGAATCTTTAAGTTATTCAGAAATATTTTTTCTGAATATATTAAGTCCCAACCATGGGACACTTAATTTGGAATCATGGGAAAAAACTGATGACCAATTAAGCTACGGCTTAGAAACAGTTCAATTGAAGCATTTCACTTTTTGGAACCGAATTAAAGTAGACAAGCAGCCCTATCAAGAAAAAAAAATTTGTGCTTCCAAAAGAATTACATTTTCTATAGCCTCATAAACCTCCTCTTCTTAATTTTCCTGCCTTCCATGGAGCTCCCTTCACTGGAGTAAAAGGTGATGGAAGAAACTAACTTAGAAAATAATTGTACCTGGTTTGGCATTTGCTAGGTTGAAATGCCAGCTTTCTCTGCTCTACATGTCTGAGTCTGTCTCTCTCTGAAATTCCAAACTCTTCCACTGTGTGTTTTGTTTGTCCATCATGCTGCTTTTGAACTGTTTTTCCAGTTAAGAATGACCTGGACAGGATAAAGAGTGTGACTATTCTAATAATTATCTTTGTTCTAAGTTATTTAAGATGTTACTGTTTTCTCAGTTCTCTATACTATGCATACTTAATTCAAGATTACATGTGGTAAATTATAATATGGTTTTTCTAACACAGACAGCCAGACTGATAGCTCTTTTTAGAAAAGGACTTCACACTGTGCGCTATCATGTTTACCTACAAAAAAATCAACAACAAACCAACAAACAAATAAAAACTGGTTAAAGGAATGTTTAAGAGGATTTTAATAATTTAATAGTTTTACTCACAAATAACTCATGACTGTCCTTAACTTAAAATTGTTAGAAGTTGGCTGACTTCCTTAATACCTATAATGCCAATATTTACTCCAAAAGATTTATGAATGCTGGTTACTGCATAGATAGGATCAATTTAACAAGGCAAAAATTAAGTTAAATAAAATTCATTAAGGTCAGAGCATATTAAAAGTCACATCAGCAAATGTCATGACTCTAAGAAGACTCTGTCACCTTTAGGGTTACCATTAAAGAGGGAATATTTGTGTCTTGTTGTTGAGATAAATGACTAACTCTGCCAAGTCCTCTCTCTCTTCATGATTGCTTATGAGGAGAGAAATATAGATTTAGAGAACAAAACAAAGGAAACTGAGACACAGGGATTAAATGACACCCATAACCTGGATCCATTTGACCTAGATCTCAGAGAAACAAATAATGTCTGATTTTCTGCATCCAACCCTGGTCTGAAGTTTAACTAGAGAATAAAAGTGCCCTCTGAAGGGAAACATCATTATAGGAGAGAGAAGATTTTTGTTTTCCTCCATTTACAGATACAAGCTAATTAATTGTGGGTATAAGTCTTCAAATATCTCATCACCCCAAATATAGCCAGGGAAAAACTCAAGATAGGCAATAGTAAAGGCAAATGCTTTTGTT
Source organism: Nannospalax galili (assembly GCF_000622305.1). NCBI lineage: Eukaryota > Metazoa > Chordata > Mammalia > Rodentia > Spalacidae > Nannospalax > Nannospalax galili. The sequence continues at coordinate 1,209,916 of NW_008356318.1, forward strand.
GGCTTGATTCTCCTTGGTTATGAGCACTAACTGCCACATACTCATAAACTTATAAAATTTTAGAGACATCAAAGAGTGACCCTTCAAAATCAAATGTTCTGATTTTGTAACTTCCCATTCCTGATTCAAGAGCCAATAGATTCAATACCTCTTTTGAATATTAGTAAATTGTCATGTGCTTACCTGAGAAGCTGGCTCTGGAATGAGATTTGACCCTTGCTCTCCAGACCCAAGCTTGTTTATCTCAAATATATCTTCTGAATCTTATGAGACAGGCTGCCCCCCGAATCAGTGACCAAGAGGAAGACAAAAACAGTTCTATAATTATTGTGCCCTTGAGAAATGCTAAGGAATACAATATTACTAACAGAAGGTGTTAGTAATTATTACATTATATAAAAATTGTATTGTAAAATCCACTTAAAGGATTTCTATTTTGCCTCTAAAAATGTACTTGAGTAAGAGCATCCACAAAAGTATCTACCCCTTAGGTGAAGAGGAATCACCCTTAAGCTTGCTACTCACTAAAAACTGTAAGAAGGAAGCTAGCTCCCTCCTTATCCCTAAGATAATAGAGAATTTACTTATCAGTTTCATGTAGTAAAATTTAAAAATCTCCACAAACTTATGGGAGCCACTCTTAAGCTTGACACACCTTAAAATGCTAATTGGCTAGTTAGCTCCCTGCTTAGCCCTAAGATAATAAAGAATGTGTTTATCACTTTAGCTATAATAGGAAAATTTAAAACTCCATGCAAATTTTAGAGAACACATTTAAAAATATTTAGATTTAATCTTAGGCAACTCAAAGTAGAATATAAAAAGGTCTGTTATGTCACTAGATAAATTTAATTTCTGACTATATGCTGAATATGGATCCTTTCATTTATAGACAAGTATTCCAAGTACCATTCATCAAAGAAGCTTCATTTGCACCAGACAGAGACTATTACAAAATAGTTATCTTGCTTACATATGTAAGACTTTTATATTTTTTTATTCCTTTTGAGAAGTTCATGTCTTTTATGACCTTCCCTACAATACCCCAAGTACAAGTCATAATTACACTAACTCACTTATTATTTAAAATTTTAAAACATAAACATAATAGTGGGAATTAAGGATTAACTGCCCAGAAACGAATTATATTTTAAATCTTTTTAAAACAACTTATACTTTAAAAATTTTAAATTGTTCCTCTCCATTTCCCCCCTACCATGTACTAGAAAAGCATCTTAAAAGATAAGCTTTATCAAAAACTATGGCATTATATAAAGTTAGTTAAGGGCCTAAAAATGGATTCAGTTTCTCTCATTAATTGGAGGCAAGGTCCTGCATTTGTGCTTTCTACTATAGGTCTCCCTGAATCCCAGAATGACTGATTAAGTCACACTAGAAAACAACACCCTGACAAGAAAGACCTTTTCCTTAATTTCAAATACATAAACAACTGTTTTGATCATTTACCCTTTCCTTGCAGTGCTCTCTTGCCTATGTCATCTTTTCCAGAGAATTTCTCAAGACCACATCATGCTGACCTATTTAGATCCTCCAGCACACCAAACCCTGACCATCCCATGAATAGCCCATCACCTGTGACCACCTTGTGGACATGATCCTTCATTTTAAAACAAAGAAAAGGGAACTGTGGGAGTGACCTTTATAAAATGGAAAGAATCTGGACCAATGGCTTTTAATTACCTTTTCAACCAAAAAGCTGCTGCAGGGATTTCATAGGATTATGTGAAGACTCTATTGAAACTAATATTAAATTTATTATGAATAAATTATTATTTAATCATAAAAAAACTACTGCACACATACTCACTGGGCCATGTGCTCTTGTGACCTGGGCACTGAAACTTGATTCTTCAGAAACTCAGTTTGTTTTTCTTCCCAAGACAGTGAATGAATGTGGGTATGGTTGAGAATAAATAAACCAAAGCCCTGAAAGGCAGTGCATCTTCACTGAAAGCAATGAAGGTTGAGAAGAATGATTGACATTGTGCCACTGAGATATTTTTAGGCCTAGGGTTAAAAAGGCAAAAATTGTATGATAAATAAGAGTAGATCAGAGAAGTTTCCTTATGTAGCAGATGGTGATTAACACAGAAACCCATAACTGGCCAATATGTAAAGAACAAGAGGCTGCAGAGTGCTTAACCCTGAATAGGACACTTATATCACAATTCTGCCTCTTAAGGCTGAGAGATCATTGCAGAAGAAAGGTCAGAAAGATTTAAAGAACCAGAGCTGGTGGATGACTACAAGAGTTTTCCAGACATATGAACTCACCGCAATGGTGACAGCATGTACAAATCCCATGCAAGTTCAAACCAGACAAAAATCCCAGCATAGATGTGGGTGGGGAAGTAAGTAACAAGCCTCAATCCTACCTAAGAACTATTGGCAACACAGTGACTGCTGGGAGGAGGTGATTCAGTCTCTTTCAAGATCGGATTCTTGGTTGATGAACCAGGCTTCAGTAGATGGACCCACATTGCAGGAGATTTGGGAACCACATTAGGCTCTACAGGCCTATAGTCTTTATAATAGAGTAATAGAGCATAATAGAGAGAGAGAGAGAGAGAGAGAGAGAGAGAGAGAGAGAGAGAGAGAGAAGAAGCCTGAACCTCAAGTAATAGAATACTGTAAATTATGTGGAGCTATGAAAGGGAAGTTTGGGATAGGGGAAGGAATCTAAATACCATCACATTATATTGTATGAAAATTGCTAAAATCCTATTTATTTTCTTATATAAAAAATAAAAGTATGGATCCAAGCTTATAGTTCCCCAGATGATTCTGGTAAATGATTTTGAATAAAACTATGGGTGAGGCCTGACTCAGTGGCACAGGTATAGGAGACATCTAGAATGGGTGGCCTCTGAGTTGGGCCTCACTCTTAAAGCTAAATTTAAAATTCAGGCTATTGATTCAAGTATAACTGCAATGTAACATGATAACAGCACAGTTTCGGGTGCATCTTTGCCCTCCCTGCCTGGAACTTTTTGTTTACTAACCCATGTCTTCTGCAAGAAGCATTGTCTACCAATGCAGGGTACCTGTATTCAAAGTCCTTTTTAAAAATTATATTTTTAATTAGCTTTCAGAAGGAAAGTAATGGGTTTCCATAAGACTTTTTTATATGTATTAGTTTTTCTTAACCCATCCCCGAAGCCACCTCTCTACCATTTCCCCTTCCCCATCTCCACTTAAACTTTTAACTCCAGTGTTCTCCACCTCTCCTTTCATATCCCACATGTTCTACTGTCCCCTCCAATTATATATTTAAACAGGGTTGCATGATAGTAGGTTTCCATATGCCTTTTTCAAATACCATTTATTTTGTTCACTCTCTTATTCCACTCCTACAATTAAATCTTTTCACGCCCAGTGTTTTCCCTGTCTGCTTCCATTTTGCCTATATTCTACCATCTTCCTTCTCTTAATGTGTCCCCATGGCCCTTTATAGTTTTCTGTCTTCCACACTGTACTCCAAGTCAAACAACAAAACAGAAGATTCAAAGCTTCAATTCACACATGAGAAAGAAAAAGCAGCATGTGTCTTTCCAGCCTGAGTTACCTCATTCCTTTAAATTTTTCCAGTTCCATTTGTTTACCTGCAATTCTCTCTCTCTCTCTCTCTCTCTCTCTCTCTCTCTCTCTCTCTCTCTCTTTTCTCCCCCTCTCTCTCTCTCTCCGTAATATTCTATTATGCATATGTAACACATTTTCCTTTTCTGTTCATCCATTGATGGACATGTAGTTTAATTCCATTTCCTAGCTATTGAAAATAGAGCTGTTGAGAACAGAGTCCTCTGGAAAAAACAAGTGTTCTTAACCACTGAGCCATTTGTTCAGACCTCATCCTTTAATTATTAAGCATAATGTGTGGGTTGATTTTCACTTGCTAAAAATCACACTTGATCATGATGTGTAAACTTTTATTTCTGAATTAGGTTTCCAAATTTAATTTCATGAACTCTAGTCATGTTGTTCATTAGAGCTGTAGAAATTTTTCATTTTACACTACTTAAGTTTTGTACCCTTGGACCAGAATTTCTCCAGTACTCCACATCCATGTCACCTTGATTCTGGAAGCCAGTATCTTGAACTCTGTTTCTATGAATTCATTTTTTTTTATGATTTGAGCATATTTGAGATTATGCAGTACATTTCTTTCTGTTTGACTTATTTCACTATGCAAAATGTCCTGCAACCTCATTTGTACTGTTGCTCTATTTATAGATGAATAGTATTTCTTTGTAATATGTGTATATCTATTTTTTCATAATCCATCTATTGTTAAGTTTGGGATATTTATGCTGATTTCATTTCCTGGCTATTGTGAATGATGCTTCCATGAACATGGACGTTCGTACATCTTCAGCATATTGATTGTATTTCCTTTGGATATACACTCAGAGAACAGATTGCTGGTCATATGGCAGTTCTATAATTTTGAGGTATTCCGTGTTATATCCTATAAACTGACCACACCAGTTTGCAATCCCATAAAAAATACAGAAATGTTTCCTTTTCTCCACATCATCACAAACATGAGTTAACTTTGCTTTTTTAAAGGACAGCAATATTAATAGATGTAAAATGCTATTTCACTGTAGTAGGGTTTTTGTTTTTACACAAATTTTTGTGGTCTTAGGGGCCAAATGGAGGGGGTTCTGTATGCTAGGCAAGCACACTGTCAGTGAACTACACCGAAATACTTGATATATTAATTTTCATGATCTTGGGGGTGATGCCAAGCACCTTTTCAGATATCTGTTGATCATTTTTATGCTGTGTATCCTCTCTCAGAGGGAAAGGCTATCCTCGTCTTTTATCCAATTGGGTTATCTGCTGTTTGATTTTGCTATTGAGATTTGTTACTTTCTTGCATACTTTAGGTATGAATCCCTTTGTGGGAGCTATGGAGTGCCCTGCAAAGATAGAGCCAAGAGGAAGTGACCGGAGCGTGGCCTGACTTGTTTTGAAAAGACCTTGATTGGCTAGAGGACACTTCCCCATTTCTGGGGGTGCATGATCAGCGTGTGATCACCGTTGATGCCTATGAGGAGCTATCTGTGTGACTGGCTGACTTTTAAGCTGATTGGATGCAGTGTGTGTGGGGGATGGTTCTAGGGGATTTCCAAGCTGGGGTTACTGCCTTTAAAAGCTCTGTGACATCTGCAATAAACGAACTTCTGCTTAACAAGATTCCTTGTCGCATCTGACTGTACTCTGAGGGCTGGCTGAAAGGAAAGACAGCGCACTCTCCTTTCCCTGACCCCCAAGCGGGCGATCCCTCCGTAACAACCTGCTGGCCAGGTCTCCTCGCCCCAGGGAGGACCCCCGCATCCCTCGTCAGATACATTTATTTCAAGTGTTCTCCCCACAAAATTATGACCTTGTGTGATAAATGTATATGTTATCTAGCTAAATTTAGACATGATACTCAAATACATACTTCAACATGTATTATAGACATGTTGTGCAACAATTTCTCCAGAGATATAACCTTCCATCTTGGAGAGAAGTTTCTTAAGGCACAGGATGTCTCCTAGAGGAAAGTTGAAGCAGTCCATCCTGCAGGGAAGCTCTTTTGTTAAGTTCAGAAAGTAAATAACCCAAAGGTGCAGGAAGTTCCTGAAACTGACCAGATCCACTAGACCTCTTCCTTCCCAAGCATAGATAAGCTGTAAAGACGCCTGAGAGACACCCAGACAAGCTGAGCTGCCTAGAAGAGGTCCAGGCCACCCTAGCTGCCTGGAAGAGATACTCTCCAATCCTTTGAGCTGCATGTGAGTTGTGCAATGTGCTCTAGGTTTCAAGTCTTCATGAGCCAATACCTATGCTTAAATGGGCTTTTGGTAGTACAGCTGTCCTTGAACCATTTCTGCTCCTGTACATTACCACATACCCAAATTCCTGTAAGTAACTCCAATAAAACCTATTGATTCACCAAGTTGGACTTTGGTAGCACTCTTTGGTGTTTAGTCAGTTCCCTGTGGGGTAAGTAGATGTTTGCTTACTTGTCTCAGGTATAGTGTCACAAAATAATACAATAAATGCATAAATTTTTATCTGTCAGTTAACAAAAAAGTAATTAGGTTCTACAAACTTAAACAACACTGATCAAACATTGTCTTGCCCAGTGTATTTATTGTCTTTCCTTTTGGCTATTTCCTTTTCTGTGCAAAAGCTGCATGGCTGGATATGATCCCATTCTGAAAGTTTTGAATCTGTTGCCTCTCCTTGTGGTGTAATGCTCAAACCATCATCACCAAGACCAGTTTCAAAATGTTTCCCTATGTTTTAATAAGAGTTTTATGGTTTCAATGCTATGCTTCTGTCATTTACTCACTTGGAGTTGATTACTGTAAATGGAATAAGACAAGGTATAGTTCTTTCACATAGGTTGTTTTCCAATATCATTTATTGAAAGACTATCCTTTTTCCATTGTGTAATCTTGGCAACTTTATTTAAATTAAGTTGACTATAAACCTGCAAAATGGCTCAGGGGGTAAAAGTGCTTGTCATCAAATATGATGACCTGAGTTTGATCTCTGAGACCCATATGGTAAAAGGTAAGAACCAACTTCTACAACTTGTCCTCTGACCTGCACGCTCCAAACCTCAAAGTAAATAAATGTAATAACACAGCTTTAAAAATAAGTTGATGAGATATTTATAAGTTTAATTCTGAGAAAAAAACTCTATTCTGTTTGTGTGTGTGTGTGTGTGTGTGTGTGTGCGTGCGCGCGTGTGTGTGTTTTATTATATCAGTACCACAATACCATTGAAATTGTTTTCAAGGTTTTCTGTGTTATAATTTGTAACAAGGAGGCTGTACTTTCTCTTTCCTAAGATTGCCTTTGATATTCACAGTGTTTTATTGTTGCATGCCAATTTTAAATCTTTTTCTATATATGTGAAGAATTTTGAGGGGTAGGTGTTGAATCTGAAATTTTGCGTACTTGCGCATTTTAGCACCATTCTTCACACTTATAGGTGACTTCTATCAATATCTTACATATTTCAGTGTACAGATATTTCACACCCTCAGTTAAAATCATTCCTAAAAACGGTTCCCTTTTAGGTTATTGTGAATATCATTCTTGCATAATTTCTTTTTAAGAAAGTAAATGTTATATTAATGTCTTATTCTGTAACTTTATTAATTTATTGATTTTTAACTTATTTTGATGGAACCCTTAAGTTTTCTATATATTGGATTATATCATCTACATATTGAGATCATTTGACTTCTACCTTTCCAATCTGCATACTTTTATTTCTCTTTCATATGTAATGAGTTTGGTTAGCACTTTCGATACAGTATTGTGTAGAAAGGGGAAAAGTTGGCATTTTGCCTTATGCAAAAGCATTTAGTTTTGCTGCATTGATTACAATGTTGGCTGTGGGTTTATTATAAGTGGCCTTTGTTATAGTGAGACAAGTTTCTTCAAGATCTATTTTATTCAGAGTTTTTACTATGAGTGGCTGTTGTTCTTTGTCTAATACTCCTTATGTATCTTTTGAGGTGATCATGTGGTTTTCACATTTGACCTGTTAACATGTTGCAATAATTCACATTGAATTATAGTGAGTTAACCTTGAATCCAAGGATAAACCACACATGATCATGATAATCTTTTTTCATATACTATTAACTTGATTTAATACTTTTTGAGGATTTGCATCTATGTTCATCAGTGATATTGTTCTACAGTTTTATCTTATTTTATTTTATTTTATTTTATTTTATTTTATGATATCTTTACTTCAGGGTGTTTGGTCCCCCCCAAAAAGTTTGGAAATTTTTTTATATTTTAAGTATCAAGAGTCAGTATTTTATTTCTTTTTATATATTTTATTTTATTTTTCCACTGATTAATTGGTTGACAGGCTTTTGAGTTGTTTCTGATCTTTCATTGTAACAAACAATGCTGCTCTCAATATTAAGTGTATATCACTTAATTCCTCTGTTTTGATTCTTCTGTTGCCTCTGTATACCTTCTTTTCTAATTCTAGCATACAATCTCAATCTCTTTGTATTTTTAAAGATATTTTCTATTTTAAATTTTTTATTGAGCTTTTCAAATTTCATACAAAATTCCCCACTCACATCCAGACCCCCTCCCCCATCCATGCCTTCCCCTATCCTCCCACTGAACCCTATGCACTCTGCCATATATGAGTCCTATTCATTCAAGTGTTTGTATCCAAATGTCCTTCAGTGTAAATGTGCCCACTGGAGTCTAGTCAGCCCATCCAGTGCTCATTATAAGTCATATTCTCCCTCACCCAGCAGCAATCAGTCTCAAATAGTTCTCAATCAGAATTAAATGTATTTTTGAGTGAATTTCTTTGTAGTTGCTCTAGTGACCACAGTAACACACTTTTTCCTACTGTATCTCCTTTCCTTTTCTTTTCTTATATGGTCTGTGAATTGTACCCTCAGAAAAATAACAATATAAATATTTCCATATGAAATCCATTATATCTTAGTGACATTAACAGAAAATGCACATATACACATTTATAGAATCTTTTATATTTCCTCAACATATTTATCACTCCTAGCCGTCTTCATTTCTTCCTGTGGATTCCAGTTGCTGACTGGTTTCACTCCCTTTCAGACATCTAGACTTTCTTGGTAGTTCATAAGTAATGCATGCTAGCCACAGAGGCTCTCAGGCTTCATCTGGAAATGTCTTTATTTCACCTGAATGTCTGAAGAATGGTTCTGTTGAATTAAAAAAAAAAACAAAAACTCTTAGTTGAAACTTTTCTTTCAACATTTTCAATATAATATCCACTATCTTCTAATTACTGTTTCTGGTTATAAATTAACTGTTGATATTAACGTGGTTTCCTGATGTTTCGAACTATTTTATGATTATATTTAAATGGTTCTCTTATTCTACTTCAGAATTTTTGAGATTCTTTGGTATTTGATGCTTCTCATTAAATCTGGGAAGTTTTTGAGTACTACATTTTCAAGTAAATTTTCTGTTCCTTTTTACTCTCTTTCTGGGGGCTCTATGACCTATTTGCTTGAATGGGTGAAGTGTCACCTTGGAAATTAGACCAACCTTTGGCTTGCTATCTCACTTGGGGGCCCCATGCTGCCACTGAAGAGAGCCAGAGAACATCAGTAAATGCTTATATTCTCCCTTTCTCTGCATGCTTTTCAGGAACTTGGTTTTACTTGGCCACAATCTAATCATATGGGAAGTTGAAAAATGTGTCTCTCTATAGAACCAAGGAAAAGAAAAGAAAAGAAAAGAAAAGAAAAGAAAAGAAAAGAAAAGAAAAGAAAAATCATGAATATGTAGCACACGTATGGTTGGTTGTTTCCCTTTTAAAAGGCTGGTAATTTTTGTCTGCTTACCTGAATGTCATAACCCTCAAGTTTCCAGGTCAAATTGCTAGGTCCATTGATAATCAAATGAATTAATAACTGATGTAAAAATTAAAACTAATTTTCTAGAACTTTGTTTCTGACTCTGACCAATTTAGAGAGCAAACTGACAAAGGAAAGAGGTTCAAATGATCACACCACGAGGGGTGAACAACCTGTGTATGAGTAAGGTAGCCTGTGCTTCTCCTGCTACACATTCCTTTTCATACTTTATTTTCAGTCAGTTTCTTTAAAAATACCATCAAAGTTCACATAGTAATCCCTCAGATAACATTCCCATAAAACACATGGTGGATTGATCTCCCCAGATGCAGAAAACAAAAGCTCTACTTTACCCGTCTCTTCAAAGTTAGAGATGCTCCTGCTTTCTGGTTGTACTCTCAGACACATTTGTGCTTTAGTCTTTGGCACCTTTAAGGTCTCAGATTCTCCCACACTGCTGAGATATTTAGAACAAATTCCCCAGAATGAATTTTTAATTGTTTTATTAAAATTTTAACACTATTCATTTGCTCATTTCTTTTCCCCTTCTATGTGGACTTTGCATTTATACATGTTTAATTCTACTGTTGAAGTTTTAGTAACGTCTTAGAATGAGGTAGAAAAGGGCCAACATGCGATACTTAATTAGGAGTTGATGTTTAATTCCTACTTTTAGTGTTCTTTGATATTTTTATAATCAACTACAAAAACAAGCTTTTGTGTTTAACTAGAAGTCATTGCTTTTACATGTAAAAAGTCAGTTAAATCTATCACTGAATAAATAAGTGAGCAATATTATTATGTGGCCAATAAAAACAACTGGGATACAAAGTTTTGACAAATTCCCTAAGTAATTACTGAGGAATTTGGAGGTCATAAGACACCAGGGGATTGCTGGGCACAATGTTGCTCAAAATAAGGAAAGTTTTTTAAAAATTAGTGATTCTGCAGAGAATGCCTTTACTGGAAAATATACAATAATTGCAAATATTTGTCTAATTTGAATTTAATTAGAGGTATACAAAATGTATACTCTGTACAAGATAAATAATTTTGAAAACAGGTCAATAACTTAAGTAGATAACTCATATGCCTTAAAATTCACAAACAATAGGGTTTTGATTTACTCCATTAAAAAAAGAGAAACAATTCTTCCCCAAGTGTTCCAGAAACTTAAATAATTCAAGTACAATACTTTCCCAAAATAAAGGAACCTGGACATGCACAATTATCTCCCCAAATAAGCTAAAACGCACTTTATCCCAAGGAATAAAGTTGAGGCTATTATGTAAAAGCTACTCTTACTCTGGAAAATTTGTCAAATAATTTTGAATGTCTTGCTAATATTTTGTGGTATATATCTTTCTTTGCTTCTAAAAGAGGCCCTCCTTTATGCTTTGGCACAGCAGGTGCTGGAAGGAGATCAGCTGCTCAATACAGCTTGTCATTTATGAGTGTAAGATGCATTCATTCTTGGAGAGTGAAATACGCTTAAATCTCACATGCCGTGCTGCACTATTATTTCATTTTGAAAAAAACTGTATTTATACTAAATTGCTAAATTCACCATTTGGCAGTGGAAACCAAGCTCAGTGTAAGTTAAAGATATGACAATTTGAGAAAAAGAAAAGCAGCAAAAGTCAGTAAATTAGTTTCCTCCATTGTACTACCCTGTGGTGACAACAGCCGTCCCTTCCAGTTTTCTCAAATTGTTAGTACATGTCTGTTACTGAAAACACTAGGAAAAGCTTTCTTATTAATTGCGACTGGCAGTTCTGATACTTTCAAAGTTTTTCCCTTGAGATGCAAATGCTAACCTGTCTTCATATGACAATTGCACCATTTGGTTCTTTAAAAAATATATAAAAAACATTTTTTTTTCTTTCATTTGTCAATTTATGACATCGAAAATGTTGCAGTGGATTTAAGAAGATGACAAAAAGAAGTAAAAGAAGCTGTCTGTGCTTAGTCCTTCTTCATGTTTGGTGATTACAGCTTCATTTGTTTTCTTTCAGCTCTTTGCTATGCTTCTTCTCCTCAGTCTGAAGCACCGTTTCCAGGATTCTCTGAAGGGCTGGTTTGGTAGCTCTTGAATTTCTTAGCTTGTTTATATCACAGAAAGCTTTATTTTTTTTGTCTTCAATTATGACAGATAGTTTTACTGGGTAAGTTGTCAGTCCTAAGGATATATATGAAACACTAAATGGACCAGTAGTTTGTGCATGTGAGTGCATGAATGTATGTACATATGTAACAATAGTAATTAAAGAAGTCATGAAATTGAGGAGTAGGGGAACATACAAGGATTTAAGGGGAAAGGGAGCGATAGAAATGATGTAAATACAGCACTCATATGTGACATTCTCAAAAAATGTATATTATTTTATTTTTAATTTTTTTTATGTGTATGACTGTTATACTTGCACGTGTGTAAGTGCCCCAGTGTTGTGCAATACCCACAGAGGATAGAAGAGGGTGTCGGATCCCTGGAAGTGGAGTTAAGGATGGTTGTTAGCCATGATGTGGATGCTGGGATTCAAACCTGGGTCTTCTGCAAGAATAGCCAGTGCTCTTAACTGCTAAGCCACTGTTCCAGTCCCTCAAAAAATTTTTAAAAGAAGTAAAAGTAAGTTTAGATTCTCTCCTCATTAGTGAAACTGGCCAATTTAGCTTAATGACAGGTCACCATCCTGTTGGGTCTCATCCCATGAGACTCAAGTGAAAAGAGATGAGCATGAGCAGCTAGAATGGGGTGGGAAGAAAAGCATGCCTTCAAACCTCCACCAACAGTGATGTCAATTTGATCCATCACACATTTCACTTGCCAAGCTATTGTGAACACTCAGTAGAAGAGGATTGAGAGCTCAGATAAAAATGCCCTGATGAGCACAGGGATTTAAAAGAATAGTGGCAAAAACAGCATCTTGCATTTTATCTTTTCAGAAATTGTCAAATTTTTAAATCAAAATAAAAATAAGACATTAACACTGAATAGTAACAACACAAAATCATACATACCCACAGTCTAGCTCCGTATTTTTTTTTTCAGGGCAGTTCAAGTCATGACATACAGATTGCAGATCGTTTTATAATACACATGTATTTTGTCACAGTTCCTACAGCATCTCATTATGTTTCCAAAATCAAACTTTCATGAAAGTTAGCTCATTCATCTGACCAATGGAAAAACACTTATTGAGTGCCTCTATGCCAGTCACTGTGTCAACTCTGTAGACGGTGATGTTCACATCATCCATGACTCACTGAACCTTCTTTGGATGCAGAGCTCCAGCATGTGCAACTGAGCACACTCTATATGACCAATAGTATGCAAAAAAAAAGATCAAATGTAATAAGAAGGGAGTTAACAGGACTGAGAGAAGTGTTCCCTAAAAATACTAATATCCTGGAGTTTGCATTGGCATGAAGTCACTAATAGTGGCCATTATCCTCAATCGATGATTTGTAGAGTACACTGCTCCAGGCAGATAGTCCCACAGCATATAATGAGCAGAAACTTCATGCTCTCTGTGTTGCCATGCTGATCTTTGAATCCTGCTATTTTCACTTTCTGGGCTGCTGAGATGACTGCGTATTCTTGGCAACTGAAAGGCAAACTTGCTCTGGTCTCTCCCTTAGCAAGCAAACGACAGAACCTATAATCCATCTTCATTTCAGCAGATGTGATTTGAAAGGAGGTGTCAGTGGGGACAACAGGACGTGCCAATGACAATGGACAATGTGGAAGAAAACAAAAAGGAGCCGTGAAGAAGGGGAAAACTCATTAGCTTTAAATGGCAAGATAATTCACTTTAGTAAAGCAGAACTGACCCTCATATCTCACTAGTTGTGCAGCCATGGTGGGTATTGGTGAATTGTGGATCCTTAGGAAGAAAAGTTTGACAGATAAAAAATAAACACAGACTGTTAAATGAGTAAGAGGCTATGCTAGACATTAGCAGAAATCATATTTTAATGAAAAGAGGTCTGATATATTTTATTCTTTTAGATCTATATGTACAGAAGAATACAGTCCATTTTAATAAATATTTTCTTACAAAATCCCTATAAACAAATGTTTATCCCTGATGTACTATGGTCTATTACATTTCTTTTCCATGAAATAAATGAAAAGAATGCCAATTTGTCTTATATTGGACTGGTGCTGTGTTATTTAGCCATTCAAAAGAAGAATCTTTAGCACATAATAAACCTAATGCTTATCTCTAAGCAGTAAGTACTTAAAACACAGAGTAAATATTTGTTTTACAGCATGTTTTGCTTCTGTAAATTATGATCTTTGCAACACTTCTTTAAATGGTTTTCACTGCTGTTGCATTGCAAAAGTGAGATCATATTCCTTGTCTACACTTCATTATCTCCTTTGATTGGGTTTTAATTCCAGCAACACACAGCAAAGGCTGATGTGCCTTTTGCAATTTGAAACAGTGATTGCATGCTGGGAGTAATCAGCTTCACTAAGGCAGAACAAATGATTTCTTTGCAAAGTGTCGTCTGTGTTTCAACACAGATAATCTCAAACTATCACAGTGATCTTGGATCTTCTCTTACGATGGTCACTTTGCATTTATTCAGCTTTTTTGTAATCTTAATCCCCTAAAAATTAGAGTAGATGAGAGATTATCACAAAATGTTATTTTTGAAATATAAAGATGTGGAGACATTTGCTTCTAAAGGGTTCATTTAATTTTTCAGTTTCCATTGAAATATCTATTTTTCTGTAGCTGCTTGACCAAATATTTATTTCTAATAATAATTTGTACATAATAATTCAATTGTTTGTAGTGACTAACAGAATGGTAGTAGGTTATCCTTGCTCAGTTCACTGTGAAATTTGGAAAAGATACTCTGATTTGATTATTCTCATAACATTTATAAAAGAAAATTAGTAGATTTTCTATGCATGTTTTAGTGAAATAATATGAACATAGTTATTACAAATAAATCAATTTCTATTGAAAATCTATTCGGTAATAGCTATGACAGAAGTGTTATAATTTCTTGTAATTAAAAGCCTGATCTTCTCTAAAGTCAGTCAAATGACTCTAAAAAGCTCACTCAATTGTCTATAACTAAGTAATACTCATAGTGAGTTAATAATCATTGTAGCACCTGAAGGGAAAGCATTAATCAGAGCTCACTGTGCACCATGAAGGTCATGAGTGCACAGCATTCTGAAATTAAACCCTTCCCCTCATATTCCTATGTGTCCACAGGAAACTTATATTGTCGTTTACGCTACATCACATAGATCCATCTAATGTCCAACAATTTAAGAAAGTAAAGGTTACACAAGATCTATTTCTCTGTGAAAATCCTTTGACTTCTCTAACCTTGATGCTAAACATAAATCAATCCTCTAAGACATCTCTAGTGTAATCAGGTAAAATCTGCTTTATGTTTATGGCTTCCTTGGCGAACAGATAGACAGCCAATGAAGCCATGGTGAAATTTAGTTTCATCGTAGGCTATAACTGTAATCCTGAATGCTAACAAACTTTTGTTATCTTATTTGATTGAATGTGAGGAATGTGTTGAAGTTCTACGAAATTATCCTCCTCTCACTTTTAGATGAATAAAATCATCACCAAGAAGTTTAGAATGTTTTCGAACCAGGATTTTAACTTCCGAATTTTGAATTCCAGGGGCAATTTAGAAGTGCAAAGTGACATTGTTGCAGACAGGGTCTTAATTTTGTACTTAGCATCAGCCTAGGTAGCAAATGTAAAGAAAATAATGAGGATAACCTGGAGGCTATAGACACAAGGAGAAAAGGTGGGTTAACAAATGCAAACTTGAATTCAAAAGATGAAATATTTTCCTCACGAACGTTTCTTAATTTTGCTCATTTATTATAGAAACTGTTTATTGAATAACGTGTATTCTTTACATCCACAAGCCTTCACAGAGTTATCCAAATTAATTTTCTCAGGAAATGTTTTCACTTGGGCTCAAGGAATTGTCCTTTGAGTAAAATATTACCTCATGAATCACAGTAGTTTAGAGACGTAGACATAAAACTCGTTTTCTTCTCATGGTAGCTTTCAAGTAAAGTCCTTTCTCCTTTGTGATTGACAAGCATTTAACTATAATAGTTTTTTCTATATTCTATAACTGTCTCTGTTGGGTAGATCAGGTTCAAAGGTATACTTTCTTTCTTTAATGTATATGAATTCCAGAGATGCTTAAACTAAGAGGGCTTCATTGAAATGCTGTCCTATTGAAGAAAGTATTAATTTTTGTTGCAAATCAAGTTTGGTTGTCTTAGCAACCCTTTCGTTTTCAAACTTCAGAGTGAACCAGACCCTCTGAAGAGAATATAATTGGACAAGTATGGCAATTTACTAAGAATATCATGATGTTAAAATAGTTTAATCATTAGTCTAGAATTGGTGATACCAGTGACAAATTATTGAGGTTTCATATAAAAAGATGGCAGCTATTATATAGAAGTGCTTAAGTGTAAACAAAACAAATTGCTTTCTCAATGTGTGCTGAGATAAGATTGACTAGTGTATATTAATGAAAGGACAAAGTATAATAGGAAATAATTATAATTTTATACTCAATGAAATATGTTACATCACGAATTTCAATGCATGTATTTCTTTCCAGTATTTGAAGTGTACTTTGAATAAAACAGCATATAACTTCATGAATTACTGTACCACACATGCCACTTGGCTCATAGAAGAAAATATTGTTTAAAAAAAACAACAAAGAAAAATTATATCAACTAAGAAAAATAGCCTAATTGCAAGCCAGAACAGCAGGCATGGGGGAGGGTTATAGAAAAAAGTTATCCTGTTGCTTATCAAAGCCATTTGCCTTAATTCCAAAAAGTTTGATATCAAACAGAGCCTCTGAAGAGAAGGTGCTTTTATCTCCTGCTTCCCATACAGACATTATTTTGTTTATTAAATCACGCTAAAAATTTAAAAAATTATATTCCATGCAAGCTCTTGAGATAATTTATATTATTGTTTATCTTATATAAATTTATGGGACTAGCCAACTGCTCTCTAATTGGACCTAAGGTCAGTTTCACAAGATAGAGCCTATACTTGACATTGATATTAGGCTTAGGAACTTGAGGTTAGACAGGTCACAGGGCAAAAAGGAGAGCCTAAGACTAATTTTTTACTAAATAATTATAGTATTAAACAGATTCCTAATGATTGTTATACCTATACATTAATTTATTAATTTAAGTAGTTATAGTATTAAACTGATTCCTAATGATTTTTATACTTATAGATTAATTTATAAATTATTGTTACACCTATAGATTAATGCATCTCTCAACTCTCACCGACAATTTTCCTTATGCAACAGATGATGATTAACACAGAAACCCACAATTGGCCAATGTGCAGAGAACAAGACGCTGAAGCGTGTTTATTCTTGAATAAGACATCTATATCAAATCTCTGTCTCCCAAGGCTAAGGGATCATTATGAAAGAGGGGGTGGAAAGACTGTAAGAGCCAGAGGTGGTGGATGACCACAAGAAGCAGCATTTTCCAGTTACACATATGAACTCATAGCAGCGGTGACATAATGCACAATCTCAATCTCAAACCAGAGCAAATCTAAGCATAGACATGCAGCAGTGGTTGAGCATTCTGAATTCTATTTTATTTTACTGTGTCGTGTGTGTGTGTGTGTGCTGTAGTGTATGCATATGTATGTTTGTATGTATGTATGTGCTGATATGTGTGACTGTCTGTGAACATGTGAAGGCCAGAGGTTGACTTCAGTGTCTTTCTTTATTGATTTCTACCATACTGTTTTGAGTCAGCTTCTCTCATTGATCCTAGCAATCCCCATTTCTACTAGACTTTTTGGTCAGAAAGTCTCCACCCCCAGGGACCCGTTTGTCTCTACTTCCCACATACTGAGATTTCAGATGTATAGTATCATGCCCAGCTTTCTTTTTAAAAATTTAAAAAATATTTTTCTTGAGTTTTTGTGCATTTTGTGTAATAAATCTTAACCAGGTTTAGACTCCCCTCCACTGTCTGTGCCCCACCAGATTTCATACATTTGGTCATATACGTTAAGTCTATTCTGGTCAAGAATTTGTACCCTGATGTTCTTAAATGCAAGTTCATCCACTGGAGTCTAGTCAGCCTATAGTTACTCCCTTAAAGAATACCTACTCTCCTTCACCCCAGCAGTGATCAGTTACCAATAGTTCCTAGGCTAGGATTGGGGCCTGCTACCCATTTCCCTCATTCTATGTTGGGTTTCTTGTCTAATTGAGTAGGCATGGATCTTGTGAAGAATCTTTAGATGGCATGATTTACATTACCATAGAGGTAATGTCTTTGTTCTTCCCCAGGCACAGGAATAGCAGCGTGCGAAGGCAAATGTCACTGTGAAGAAGCATACCCTTCCACACTCTGCATGTTGGAATTCTGGTAACATACAGCCTCTTTGCAAAATATTTCTGAACTTATTTTTATCACATAAGTTATGAGATATTCTTCTCCATTTTGTCCTTTAATAGCACTTTAATATTATCTCAAGTAGTCAAGTGCTATTTACATGATTAAAAAGCCATTTAAGAAGAAACGCAAAATTAAATCAGTAAAAGAAGAATTGAGGATTCACATTGGAGCAGTAGGTAGAATGAAAATATAAAATAAAATCACTGATCTACAGCTCAAATGACAGAAGCATAGAGAGACTACAACAACAAAGGCCTTAATTGAAATGTAATGACTAACGTGCTGTTAAGTGACAGTAGCTAGGGTTAGAGCTGCCCATTTCCCTTATTCTATGCTGTTCCTTTTTTTGTTCCTGTCTGATTGAGTTGGGATTGGGTGTTGTGCATGCTGTCACCATCGTTGCCAGTTCATATGAGCAAGTTCCCAGGGTCTGTTTCCTTATGTGTATGCACCAACTCAGGCTATTGCAATCTTTCTATCCCCTCTTCCCCAATGGTCCCTGAGCTGGGGTGGATGAGATTTAATACAGGAGCTCTATCCAGGGGCATGCACTCTGTAGTCTTATTCTCTAAAACATAGCCAGTTTTCTCCTGTATGCATCATACTCTGTTGTATGAGGAAACTTCCCTGATGAGAACTGAGCTGTGTATTTGTATTCTCTCTACATCTGGTTCCACTGTATTCCATGAGCCTTAGGTGTAGAGGTTACACTGTAGAGGATATCTGGGTACAAATGTTTGACTGGATAGGACTTAACGTATATGACAGAATATGTGAAATCTGGAGGGGAGGGGTCCTAATTTGATTAAAATCTATTATATGAAATGCAAAAAACTCAATAAAACATTAGGGAAATGAAGAAAATGCAAACTAAATGTAGAAGATTAAAAACTTGCTTCCATTTGGCAAATCTTTGTAGCTTATTAACCTTGGCCCAGAACCAAATCAGGTCATAACATAACCTTTAAGCTTCTTATCTTCTTGCTCTTATGACATGAGCCTACTAATATAACTGAAACTTAGTTGTAGGATCCTTAGGGGGGCACTGGGTACATTTCTTTGTTCCCACTTTTAAACCTCCCTTTACAAGCCCCTTCTGTTGACCTAGGATTTGATAGCCTTCTATCTCTTTGGTCAGTCGACCAATCAGAAAACTCACCTTCCTTGTCTGAACACCCTGTCTCCTGATTTAATGACCTGTCATGTGATATGGAGACTTATACTAGGTAGCAATTGACTTTATTCTGAAATTTTCATTATAATCTCTCCATAATAGTGAAATTATATCCTCTCATAAAAATAGTAAATTAGCCTATAAAATTAAGATGAAAAGACCCTCAACCTGTAATCACTTAATCAAATAAAATTGAACTTAAGTATATACTTGAACAATATAATGTACAATATAATGCTGATTTATTAAGAATGTGCTGAATTACCTGTTCATGGTAATTTTAGAAAACAAGAACTATAAGAGTACTACTTTTCTCCTACTGTGTTAAAAAAAAAAACAGGGAATTACTCTCAGGAGAATTTAAACCACAAAGACATGGGGACAGCAGACAAAGCTGCGTGTGCAGGTGTAACACTCTACTGAAGTGGGGAGGATTAAGCAGTTACCCATCGACCCCTTCCCTTCATACCGCTTTGCTCAGGATGCAGAGAACAGGAAATGGGCTCTCAAAGATTTCATGATATTTCTCAGGGAATCACATGAGCCCTGAAGGAAAACAACAGACTCTGATACATCTAGTGAACAATTCTTGACCATGCCTGTGATATCTAACTTGATTTCCAATGCCTCATTATTGATTGTGAACAGATAATCCATGGGACTTTCTCTAAAGTGAAAGGCAATACTATACACAAAGGGAGAAAAATTAAAATCAGTAACAGACTCAGAGTAAAGAATATGAAATTGGAAACCAGAAAGACAATGCTTGTAAACAGGAAGAATCAGAGTATAAGAAAAAAGTACTTTGAAATTAAGAACACAGTAGCAGAAACTTTAAAGTTGAAATTATTACAAGGGAAAATTGAGAAACTCTCCCTGAAAAGATGTAAATTGAAGATGAAAAACTGAGTTTCTATTTAGGACTTTATTAAGTGTTATTTTAAATTTAAGACATTATGAGTATTTTATCGAGTACATAAGTCCTCAGAATTTCTTCAAAATGTGGAAGAACTAATAGGAATAAGATTTCTGAAATGAAAGTAGGAATGAAATCTTAGAAAGACGAAGAAACTGTGAAGGATCAAGTTTTTTTAAGCATTTGTGTGTGTGTGTGTGTGTGTGTGTGTGTGTGTGTTTGGGAGGAGTGTGTGTGTGTGCACATGCATGTGTACTTGTGCATTGGTGCAGTTATTTCATAAGCAGAAGAAGGCATCATATCCCCTGCAGCTGCAGTTACATACCCTTGTGAGCTACTGGACATGGCTGCCAGGAAACAAAACTGAACCCAGGTCTTCTGTAAGACGAATATGTGCTCTTAACAGCTGGGCTCTCTTCTGTCCCCAAAGATCAAATTTTTTAGGGAAATTTTCATTTTAAGAGCAAGTAATAAATATTTTGAAAATTGAATTCTAATTTTGATGGAATATTTTACTGAGGGGCCTTAAAACTTCCCAGCAGACTTTTAAAGAAAGTTGAGCTTTCCATTTGATAAGACTTTGTGACTTTGACTAGGTTCTTTTTTGTTTAATTATAGCATCCAATTACACTCTCTTTAAAATTTATTTTTTAGTAAATGGGTGTTATGAAACTAAAGTTTGCACAGGATAAACGTCCCCAATTTACAATGTATACTCCCACTTATAATCCATGACAAAACACACAAAATAAGATGTGGTTCTTAGTGATTTTTTTTCATATTTCTCGGTGATGATGTACCTTTAGTTACCATGCACTAAAAAATGATCAAAAATAGGGAGAAAATAAGCACATAGCAGTTGACAAACAGAAGCCATCTACTGAGCATCCTCTCCACGTCAAAGACCCAGAGGCAAAGAGGTCCCTACCTAACAGCCACGCCCAACAGTTTTGTGTCAGAAGAGCCTACAGTTAATAATTAGGCAAAACTGGAGCAACACGCAGTTGGAGAATGCTGAACTTGAAACATCAAGTTTCAGATAAAGAATCTAAACCATACTGACAGTGCATACTGCTGGAGGCAGTATGAACCCCTGGTACATATGGGTTGGCAGTTGGTCCTTTACTTGCAAGTTTATCTGTTGTCTAAGATCTAAGAAATTCAAATAGTGAATTTTTAGAACTGAAAATGTTAGAAGTGTCATGTGTACTGTGGGCTTTGAAAAATTTCTCTTCCCATATTTTATTTTTGAATATTATTTTAAAATGCACTTTTTTTTCAATTTAAAAAATTACCCTTGTATGGGTATCACAAAGGGTTTGCATTCTAAAAGAACATGAACTACATTTCTTTACATTATTATGATATAGGGAAGACAAATTTTCTTCTTTAATCAATATTTCTTGTGTTTAGTTCAATCTATCTTTTCTGTGAACTAAGGTTAAGCATTTGTAATTCCTTTATTTCCATCTTTTCATTTCTTATTGCTTTCAATAAGAAGTATATTTTTCTCACCAAATATTGTCTAAGCTTTTGGAAAGTAGAAGAATAGATCTTTGTAAAAGTGATAAAAGTCAGTTCATGATGATTGACCAAAACAGCATGAACTTGTCTGTGTGAAGCAGTTTTTTTTTTTTTTTTGTCCAAGGATTTCCCTAAAGAACTTTCATAATTGGTTAGGACAGTCCCTGATAATGTTCTGGAACAGGTTGAATGTCATGGTTCACTTAACTCCCAATATAATTCTTAACATTTAGAAGGAACTTGCAGTAGCACCATTACGTCTGTGATAGTAAAGGGAAATACAGGCAAAGAAGACAGACCTATATTATTTTTTGGCATTCTGTACAACAATTGAGTTTGTAGCACCCTCATAATTTCGTCTAATATTTTTTTTAATCTTTCAAAGACAGATTTATTTTTGGTGGCACACGCCTTTAATCCCAGCACTCAGGAGGCAGAGGCAAGAGGATCTCTGTGAGTTCAAGGCCAGCCTGGTCTACATAGTGAGTTCCAGGACAGCTGGGGCTACAGGGATACCCTGTCTCAAAAAGAC
>NW_008356318.1:1232043-1272570 GCF_000622305.1 Nannospalax galili
TGTATGTTTGTGTGTGTATGCCACCTGTGCAGATGACCAAGGAACCCAAGAGAGGGTATCATGTTTTCTGGAATTGCAGTTATATGGGGTAATGTTCTTCCAGATGTGGGTATCAGGAATCAAACTCGAGTTCTTTGGAAAAGCAGCAAGTACACTTAACTGCACATTCATTTCTCCATCCCCAAATATGATTTTCTTAAAGTAATAAACTAAAAGAAAATTTCTCATCAAAGACTTTCTGACATGTGTCCAAACTCATACTCTCTAATGTCTGGCCTCGTTAATCTTCCGTGATCATGCTTATTTACATCCACAGAAGGATGTCTTATGTTATTTAGGTTCCTATCTTTTCAGATATCAGTATCAGATCATCAATTAAGGACGAACATTAAATTTCTCACCTAGTCAGTGCCAAAGTATATTGCAAAATAAGAGAATATTGCACAGACAGTGGATAAACCCCAAAAGCTTGACCCATAGGTGGCCTAGAATACCTGTAACAAGATGGATTTGTCAAACCAATTGAACATTCACTTTATAAACTACTTCCAATATTCTCAATAAGTGTCTGGTAAGCAAAGTCCTATTATACTCAATCTCAGAGTTCATAATCTATTTCTCAATCCTTAGTCTATCAGTGTATGATTAATAATATAAAACACATGATTTTTTTTACCTTGGATCTTTTGATTTAAGAAAATATTCTTAAGATTCTTCCACAAACATCTGTGTACCCACAATTCGAACTGAAAATGATCAAGATTTTACTTATTTGTTATTTATTTATTTATTTATTTATTCATTTATTTATTTATTTATTTTTGGTGTTTTGAGACAAAGTCTTCCTGTAGTCCCAGCTGGCCTGGAACACACTGCAGTATGTAGACCAGGCTGGCCTTGATCTCACAGAAATTGCCGTGCCTCTGCCTCCCAAGCACTGGGATTAAAGGCATGCACCACCACACCCAGCTAACATTTTATTCTTATCTCAAATATTTTAATAAAATTAAAGAGAAAATCTTCTAAGTTTAATTTGTCTTGTTGACTCAATTCTATTTGTTTCTCATTCTCTAACCCAACTGACAGTCATCAATTCAGTAGGTTACAGGACTTCTTGGAATCTTCTAGGTAGTTAGTATCGTCCTGATTCTAAGCTGCCAGAACCTGCATCCTTTCCCAAGTATATCTAGAACCCACGAGCACTATCAGCAACAGCTCAGATGTTCCTTCCTCAATCCCAATAAGTCACTGCAGTGAGTGGTAGATGTTAGCATCTGTGGTCCTTCAAGTAGAATCTTGTAAGTGTTCATTTGTTCTAGTCTCCAAGAGTTTTCAAGCCTGGCTGAGCAGTCAGTTGCTTGTGTTTTAAATTACTTGTTATCAAATCCATTATTCACTTTCTTCCCTTTCCTGTTTCAATTCTCCACTCCACTCAGTGCATTCTTTAGGACACCTACCAAATGAAGAAGTTTTATCCCAGAATATGCTTCTATACAGTTCAAACTACTAAACCTTACAGTCTATATCTTTATATGCACATGAGTAACTGAATGACATGTCATATTTGTAGGTTGTCAAATTTTATAATCAAATTTTATAATCAAATTTTACAATTTACAATCAAATTTCATAATCAAATAATAGTATAGATTTTGGCTCAACATATTCTAAGATGTAGCAGTATTTTCATACATGGCAGATTATTTAATCACTTAAAAACCTACTGAATAAACATTACATATTATTATGTACTTTTGGTAGCTATTTAGATTGAACTTCTTACTTTTCTATTTAAAAAAAAGTGCTGTTCTGAACACCTATGTTTGCATCTCGCTCTGCACACATGCAAGAGTTTCTCTCCACTAGCTACCACATGTGACATAAACATTTGTCAAAAGTGTGCATATCTCAGGGCTGGAGAGATGGCTCAGCAGTTAAGTACACTAATTGCTCTTGCAGAAGACCTGGGTCCTGTTCCCAGTACCCACAAGGTGGCTAACAACAGTATGTAATTCCAGTTCCAGGGGATCCGATGCCCTCTTCTGACCTCAGCTAGCACTGCATGATGGAGGTGCACTTACACACATGTAGGCAGTGCATTCATACACATAAAATGAAAATAATAAATAAAATATTTTAAAAGTGTCCACATCTTCATATTAATAAAACAATGCCAAATTATTCTAAGTATCTGAGTACCCTGTACCCTGGCAAGAGTTGATTTTAGAAGACCAAATTTTGTTAATCTCATCTTGTTTCTACATATTTCTTCAAGGAATAAACAAGTCAGTACTGTTCTTTGGTTTATGGATTAGAAATAGACTGGGAAAAGGGACGAAAATTGAAAACAGTGTATTCAAGAACTTAATCAAAAGTCATACACATATGAATTTAACCATTTGAAACAAAGTAATAAATGTAAACATATGGGAAAACATGTTAATATGTACACATATTAAATTATATAAAAATAATAATTTAATAAATATATACAATAATGTACATACAAAATACATAATTCAGTAAGATATATGATTTGGAAATATATTACTATGAACACATGTATTAGTATGTATATATCTATAAATCATTTTCTCTATAAAATTATATATTCCTTCTACAAACATTATATATAGCTGCTTGTGCTACCATTCTACCAGTGGGAGAAGACCCCCAAGCTCTTCAAGCATCTGCCAACCAAGGTCAGCCCCAGCTAGGACATGGGTGAACTTCTCAGAAGTCAAAGCTAGAGCAGCACTTGAAGGAGGCCTGCGGCAGGAGCCAGTCCCCCCAGGCCCAGTTGATCGAAGTGCAGAGCACAAGCATTTGACTGCTGCCATGGACAGAGGGAGCCTCAAGTCAGAATTCCTACAAGAATCCAATCTGATCATGGCCAAGTTGAAGCTACAGGTGATTGTGGAAGCCTACACTACCAAAGATGAAGGGTTGTTAGAGGAGAGTTCTGAAGAGGACTTTGCCCTTGTGCATTTATAACATGGTTCCTCAAATATCTCATAAGTTGACAGCTATCTGGATAATAATGGTTGTGGCAGTTGTTGCTCCTGCTGCAATGGCTTAAGTGACTCAAAGGCCTTCATGAGCTTTTCCAGCTTGGCCATGGTGGCTTCCCATCCAGCAGGGCTGACCCTGAGGGTCTGGAGCACACTTGGCAAGAAATGAGTGGTGAGCTCCATGGCAAGCCTGAGTGGAACCCAGGTGCCCGGCCATCTTGGGCCCATCCGCTCTATCCTGAGGATTTTATCTGGGAGATTTTTGAGCAAAGGTACAAAATTTTGGCCATTCAAATGAAGTAGCTTTGTTCCAGGGGATCTAATACCCTCTTCTAACCTCCAAGGGCATTGCAGGACATGAGTATACTTATACACATGCAGTGAAAAACACTGCTTGAGAGCCTGAGAGCTTAAAGAAAGAAAGAGAACTAGAGCTGTGGTCCTCTCCTGTGAGCTGAAGCATCCTCTCCAGAGAACTGGAGTTGTGTTTCTTCCTGTGAGCTGGAGCCGTGATCTTCTCCTGTGAGCTGGAGTTGTGGTCCCCTCCTGTGAGTCAGAGCTGTGGTTCCCCTCCTGTGGGCTGGAGCTGTGGCCTGTCCTGTGAGCTGGAGTCATGGTCCTCTCCAGTGAGCTAGAGCTGTGGCCTCTTCCTGTGAGCTGCAGCTGTGGTTCCCTCCTGTAACCTGGAGCTGTGGCCTCCTCCTTTGAGCTACACTGTGGCCCCTCCTGTGAGATGGAGCCCTGGTTCTTCCTATGAACTGGAGCTGAGGTTCCCCTCATGTGAGCTGGAGCTGTAGTCCCCTCCAGTGAACTGGAGATGTGGACCCCTCCTGAGAGCTGGAGCTCTGGTTCTCCTCCTGTGAGCTGGAGCTGTGGCCCACTCCTGTGAGCTGGAGCTGTGGTCTTCTTCTATGGGCTGGAGTCCTAGTCATCTCCTGTGAGCTGGGGTTATGGTTCTTCCTATGAGCTGGAGTTGTGGCCCCTCCTGTGAGATGTAACTGTGGTACTCTCATAATAATATGGACTCCCAGTCCCAGGAGGGATGATCAATCAGACTGTAATGGGTCAGGTGCTCACCCACTGCTGAAGATTAATGCATCTTTCAATTCTCACCAGAGAAGTTTCCTTATGCAGCAGATGGTGATTGACAAAGAAACTTACAACTTTCTAATGGATAAGGAAAAAAGGCTGCAGAGTGTTTATCTCTGAGTTCCACATCTCTATCAGGCTTCTGGAGCTCAGGGCTCAGGAATCATTGCAGAGGGGAAAGTAGAATGATTGTAAGAGTTAGAGGTGGTGGAAGACAATGGGGTGCGTGTGTGGAGGCAGAGTTCTCTAGAAAGCTGGTCAGTTACTCATATGAACTCACAGCAATGGTGTCAGCATGCACAAGTCCTATGCAAGCTTCAGTGGAAGAACCCACATTGGAGAACATTTGGGGATGCAAGTTAGACTCTAGGCTATATTATACAGAGTGAGTACATTGACTTGAGTGGGGGGGTGGGGAGGTGTGGACAGGAGAGAGGATATAAATGTCATCAAATTATATTGTATGGAAGTCACAAAAAGTTCAATAAAAATGCTAAAAAAATTATATATAAGATATGCCCTGATCAAGATTATTATTTCACTTAGATCAAATCATAAACCATAAAATGTTAAAGTGTCATTTTCCTAATAGTTTCCTCTTTAAAAGCTGTCATCTTTTAATGACAATTTATTTGTTTATATACTGACTCCTGTTATGGCCCCTTATATTGCCTTGAAGAAAATTATAAGTAGCCAAGAAGTGGAGCTGGGATGCTTGAGGATGTAGGTAGTAGAGAGAGCTGTTACAAAACCAAAGATTACAGAACATGAATGAAAAGTTCACGGACGTCTTTGAAAAACAGAGTAACACTGGTAGTCTTGGTATTGTATTCTTGCATTTCATGATTTTATTTTCTGCAAACATTTTATAAATTACGATACTATTAAAATAGTTAACTGAAATTCATAACGTTATTCAGTGGAATAACTTTTATTTCCATCTGCCCTTCCTATACTAAGTCAAGTTCATTTCAGTTAAATTTTGTTTCTAATTAATCTCTGTACAACCAGGGAAATTATAACAAAAACTTCTGTATTTTTATGCAGAAAGAGATGAATTTTCAATGAAACAGATTTCTGAAAAACCATTTTATCTATGGATACCAAGAATAGACATCATAGGTGTATTGGAACAAAACACACAGTGTTCCTTATGAAATCTAATGGGTGTGTTTCTTTCATAGAAGATAATGATCTTTCATTAAAAAAAAAAAAAAAAACACAATACCAGGCATGGTGGCTCACTCCTGTAATCCCAGCACTCGGGAGGCAGAGGCAGGCAGACCTCTGTGAGTCTGAGGCCAC
The DNA here is from genome assembly GCF_000622305.1 of Nannospalax galili. Lineage (NCBI taxonomy): Eukaryota > Metazoa > Chordata > Mammalia > Rodentia > Spalacidae > Nannospalax > Nannospalax galili. Next base: position 1,237,449 of record NW_008356318.1, read on the forward strand.
CCTGGTCTACAGAGTGAGATCCAGGCCAGCTGGGGCTACAAGGAAACGCCTTCCTCTGCCTCCTGAGTGCTGGGATTAAAGGCATGTGCTACTATGCCTGGCAATTTTAGTGAATTGCATACAATACATTTTGATCATATTTAGATTCCCCCCCAAAAAATCTGGACCTCCCCTTACTAATCCTCTACCAAATTTCTGCATTCTAATACACACACACACACACACACACACACACACACACACACACCCATCAGGCTTGGGTCTTTAACAAAAGGGACACTCATAGAGAGAGAGAGAGAGAGAGAGAGAGAGAGAGTTAGGTTTTTGTCCCTAAATGCCGTTCAGTGTGGGTATATCCATTGGAACCTGGTCAACCTACTAAGCGTCTCACCCTTAGAGAAGACTGAATCTCCCCTTCCCAGCAGCTATCACTTGTCAATAGTTCCTCAGGTAGTGCTGATGTTTCTTACTCACTTCCCTATATTAATTTGTTCTAAATTTACAAGTGTCATGACTTAATAGTCATGATGAGATTTTAAAGTTACTGAAATCTGACCACAAATTTTATTCCAAAGAAAAAAAAAATTAGAATACCCAGACACCTATGTTAAGTAGGAAAATATGAGTTTTTCATTTTTGGAAAATTAATATCAGATGGTAACTTGCTTATTTACAAATATTAATCATATACCTACACATCTGAAAAAAATTAACAAAAATGAGCTATTTGAAGAAAAGTTCTAACTTAAAAAAATAATGTATAAGATACCTTTAGACAAAAAAAAAATGGCCCAATAAAGTATAACTTATCCTTCACCATTAAATATTTCAGATATTTTTAAAAAGTAAATGGAGAGCATAGGTTACTAACAAATTAGAGTAATTTCATCTAGAATAATCTCATCAGTGTTTCACTTATTTGTCACACTGTGGAAAACCTATCAACAGAGAATGTTTAGTGAGAGAAAAGTAAAAAGGTGGACACATAGATTTTGGAAAATAAGTAAAATTTTAAAATAAATATTTAAAGTAAATAATTATAAATATAGATTAAGACAATATTTAAACTTTTTAATTAATGTATGTGTGTTGGGGAGTGCCCACAGAGACGAGAAGAGGGCATCAGATCCCTTGGAGCTGGAGTTATAAGTGGTGTGGGCCTCTTTATTTGGATGCTGGGAATGGAATTCAAATCCTCTGGAAGAGCAGCAAGTGCTCTTAACTATTGAGTCATTCCTTAAGTCCCAAGACTAGAAGTAAAATCGATCTTTAAGAAATTAAAATGAGGGGTTGGGCAGTGAGATAGCCCAAGGGGTATAAACATTTGCTGCCAAGCCTGTTGAGCTGAGTTCAGTCTCTGGCACCCACAAGATCCTGGTGGGAGGAGAGAACTGACTCCCTCAAATGGTCCTCTGACATCCACAAGCATGTTATCCACATGTGTGTGTACATATACACATACATGTGCATGCACATGCACACACACTATATATATGTAAATATATATAAATAAAAATAAATTAGGATGAAAATAAACTTGGATAGAATTACATTTGTACACATTCATATATGTTTGTTCACACACATGGGCTCACAAATCTAATGAAAATTTTTTAGGATGGACTTGGAAATCTCACTATTGGCATCACCTGCAGGATTTTTCAGGCTGATTCCTGCTTAAGAAAAAAAGGTCTCATAAAACCATTTGGTTAGATCCAATTTAGATATGTAAATTTTATCTTATGTATTTGAAAGAAACATTGTGGCGCAATGTAATCTGTATTTTCAGTTGTAGAATATATTTTTAATCTAATAAAATCATCCCTCCATCTTCTTTAACCCTCATCACATTTTACCCTATCTATTATTGCCTTAGTTTATAAACTATACTTTCATATTTTAAATTATCGAATAGGTTTCTTAGTAAAAGACAGAGGTGTTATGGAATTCATCATCTCCACTAACGAGAAGAGTGTGGTGTGGTTGAGGTAATTATTTGGTAATATGTACATTGCAGAGAATCACATCACTGGAAGAAAATAAAATTGCATAAATTAGTGTTGTCCATATATTAATTGTATGACAGGAAGTTTGGAATGAAAAATAAAGTTTTAATTGAGGACAGTTATTCACAGGAAAACATTGGATTCAATTAAAATTTTTATCAGTTTATTTAATGACTTTTTTAAAAAGGAACTTTAGGATCAAGAGCTATTCATTTGCCAATTTGAGTGAAATCCTTTTCTCATTATCGACAAGTTAACAATTTTCTACATTACATACGTTGCATTCATGATTAATTATTTATAGCATTTGTAGATACCAGTACTTAAGTAGGAGTAATAAATTGTGTATCTGACTCCATAACAATGTTTATAACTCCACTTCCAAAATTTCTGAGAATATTAAGTTTACAGGGGAACAATTTAAATAAGATCAACCTTTTGAGGCTGGTAATCTAATACCAGCATCTATTCTAAATGTGGTATTATATCTGCTATAACTTGGTCATAATTGTTTCCTTCTATCTTATCCAAGAAATGCAAAAGGATGGGAAAGGATATAGCCTCCACTTTGGTCATCATAATTAGGCAGAGATGTAGAAAAGCTTCAGTGAACAATTAGAGATATGAGTCTGGTACTCAAAGTAGAGAGTAAAATTAAAGATTATGAAATTTTTAAAAGTGCACATCCAAAAATTTCATGAATATTTTACTGCATAAGTGAAAAACTCACTTCAGACGGGCATTGTGGGGACTTGGAGATAAATCAGTGGGTAAGATCACTTGCTGTGCAAGCGTGAGGGCCTGAGTTAGAATTCCCAGCATCCACATAAATCTGACGTGATTGCACATATCTGTACCCCAGCATTGAGGGATGGACACAGGCATATCTTGAGAGCCCAAAGGCCGGCCACCCTGGGTGAAACAGCTGGTGTCTGGTTCAGTAGAGAACCTATCTCAAGGAAATAAGGTAAAAAGTTGCAGAGGAAGGCACACAATATCTTCTTCTGGCACATATGTTCATAGATACTCACATACATTCAAACACAACATATATACACACATACACATACACAACCAAACTTATCAATCAATCAATAATCATGTGAATTATCAACTTTATAATACTTATTGTCCTTTTCTCTAAGCCAACTTTTGTTGTTAGCTTTAAAATCAACTAACCTCAGAAGTTTTACTTTATTAGTTAAAACTAGAACACCAATCTGTAGTACACTGTCTGTACCTCTATCAAAATCATATTTTTAATTGGAATTTATTTATTTATTTTTAAGTTTTCTTGTGTGTTTTGCCTGCATGTATGTAAGTGTACCTATGTTGTACAGTGCCCACAGAAGTTAGAAGAGGGTGTTATTTTCTATGGAAGTGGAGTTACAGATGGTTATTAGCCATCCTGTGTTAGCAGCCTGTTCTCTTAACTGCTGAGCCATCTCTCTAGTCCCATTATCAGGGATTTTTTTAAAGACACAGTCTCTCTGTAGTCCCAGCTGACCTGGAATGTTATGCAGACTAGGCTGGCCTTGAGATCACAGAGATCTGCTTGACTGCCTCAAGTGCTGGGATTAAAGGAGTATGCCACTGTTACAAATCGTTATTTGGGATTTAATAGGCACACAGAGAGATACTTGTCTGTGTATTTAATGATGAGTCAAATTACAAATAAAGTGGTCAATATACATTTTATAAATTTGTGAAAATTTTAAATAATTTAAAATGTTATTAAAAAGAGTATTTAGTATTGATTTAATGATAACTATCAATATAGCCTTTTAACAACTCTTTATACACTAGCTACTAAAGCAGGAATTTTTCATTAATTACAGAACTCTGGATTATATTAGTCAGTCAAAAGAAAGAGAAGCTTAAATTAAAATGCATTTTTAAACAAAATAATTTGAAATAAAAATCATGACAAGTGATAACTAAAATCAAAAGCAATGTTTTTTAAATTGTGCAAAATAGAAAACTCAAAACGCCTTTAACATTCTTATGAGCCATCCACATCCAATAAAAAAAAGCTATGCCAACAGCAGGCAGTAAAATCAACTTTACACAGAGCACAAAGAAATCCAGTCATGTTACTTTATAAGACATCATTTTAAAAATAACTGTATTAATTAAACTGTGAACCGAATTTTTTGTTTTTTGGTCTTTTTGAGACAGGGTCTCCCTGTAGCCCCAGCTGTCCTAGAACTCACTATGTAGACCAGGCTAGCTTTGAACTCACAGATATCTGCCTGCCTCTTCCTCCTGAGTGCTGGCATTAAAGGCGTGCTCCACCAAGCCTGGTGAAACTAAATATTTTATAGCCACTTTTGAAAGAGATTTATCTTTGCTCTGGAAATTGTTATTGAGTTTGTCAAAGCTGTAGTGAAATGCTTCTTCTAAAAAATAAAAATATATTAAAAAATTACTGTCTTCTATGAAGATTAGAATCACGCTATATGAGTTTTGCTATTCCATTTTTTTCTCATTAAAATAACCAATGAATTGTTCAGTACTTTGTTTTTTTCCTAGAAGCTAATTTTTAATTGCTATACAATATAATTATAGTATAATTTATTATACTATATAATTCTATATTTCTACCAATATTTTACTTTTAAAATCAGCATTTCTACATATGTTTCAGTAACTTAAAGGTAAATTCTTAAAGAAATAAAGAACGAACCACCAATTTTAAGTGTGGGACTTTTTTAAGTTTTCAGACTTTTAGAAAAATTGACTGGATAACAGCATTTTCTTACGTACTATGGATCCTTCATTCACATTTTTCATTAATGTGGGATATATCTTAGTTTACTTCTTTGTTGTGGTGATAAAACACTGACCAAGACCAATTGGGGGAGGAAAGGTTTTATTTGGCTTACACTTAGAAGTAATGGTCTATTATTGAGGGAAGTCAGGGCAGGAACCTGGAGACAGGAGCTGAAGCAGAGACCATGGAAGAATGTTGCTTATGGACTTGCTTCTCTGGCCTGTGGTCAGCCTGCCTTCTTATATATCCAAGGACCACCTGCCCAGGAGTAGCACCAGCCACAGTGGACTAGACCCTCTCACATTATTCAACAATCAAGAAAATACATTGCAGACATGTCTACAGGCCAATCCCATAGAGGAAATCCCCAGTTTAGGCTGCCTTTCCAAGGTGTGCCAAGTTGACAACCAAAGCCAACCATGACAGCATATATTTTCTAATTATTGACTTATTACTATTAATCAAAATCCATGATTTATTCAGATATTCTCAGCTTTTTCCTAATGGACGTTTACTATTCTAATACTGATTCTCTGTGCCCATTCAACATACACCGCATTTATATTTAGTCAGCATATTTCCTAAGCTTTTCTTGGCTGTGGCCAACAGAACTCCTTGTTTGTGATGACTTTGAGTTTTGAGGTGTAGGATGAGTTATTTGGCAAGCTCTATTGGAATTTGCTGATGGTTTGTTTCAAGACAGTCTTAAGAATGTCAGTTACTGAGAGAGATGCCACAAGTTCATTATGTCCTATGAAGAGTAGCCATCACCATTGACACTCGCCCTTTGATTGTGTCCTCTTTGGGAGGAATCTGCTATGTGCAGCCCACTTGAAGGAGCTGTATTCCCCTCCTCTGAAGGGAATGTTTTACGTAAATTACTTGAAACTTTTCTATATGAGATAGTTGTTTTTTCATCTTCATTAATTAGTTTGTGCTAACATTTACTTACATTTATACGCATATAAACAATTTCATGATGTTTATTTTACACATTGAATTACAGTCCAATCTATCTGCTTTGTTGCTCAAAAAGTTCTGATATGGTCATTGATATTTCTTTGTAGGTTTATAGGCTCCCTGGTTAGGTTTATAGATTTTATTTAATATTTTGATAGTTTAAAAAAGTAAATAGAGGCCAGGCGTGGTGGCGCACACCTTTACTCCCAGCACTGGGGAGGCAGAGGCAGGCGAATCTTTGTGAGTTCAAGGCCAGTCTGGTCTACATAGTGAGTTCCAAGACAGCTGGGGCTACAAGGAGACCCTGTCTCAAAAAGAGAAAAAAAGAGTAAATAGAAAATTACAATGAATTTGTATATATTCATCACCATTTATAATCAGTTTACTATTTCTTAATATTTTAACATATATACTTCCCTCAATATATGTAAGCATATATATATATATATATGTATACATTTCTTGTTGAAATATTTTATGGAACATTGCAGGCACTTGACCCCTGAATACTTAAACATTTAACTCCTAAAATAAGAACATTCTTGGAACTGGAGAGATGGCTCAGCAGTCAGAGCACTGCTCTTGCAGAGGACCCGGCTTCTAATCCCAGCACCCACATGGCAGCTAGCAACTGTCTGTAACTCCAGTTTCAGGGGATCTGACACCCTCTTCTGACCTCTGTGGGCACTGCATGACATGGGTGTACTTACATACATGCAGGCAATAGATTCATACGCATAGAATAAAAATAATAAATAATACTTTAAAAATTACTGTATTCATTCCATGTCACAGAGAATTAATAATAATAATAATAATATCCAACTAACAATTTATAGTCAAATTCATCATTTGTACCCAAAAAGGCACTTCAGTGACCTTTTGTTTATTTTTCTTTCTTTGATTGGATTCAAGTCCAATGCCTTTTAACCTTTTCTACAACCTCCTACCTACTGCTACACTTTTGGGGTTTCTGTCTTCTCTCCCTTTTTTTCCTGTTTATGCATTGAAAAAGAATTCTATCTGTGAACTTCTACAGTCCAGTCTAGTCCAGTCCAGGAAGAAAGTTAAGGCCTTTTATTGTTTGTTTCATTTCATTTTAAAATATCTTATTAATGACTTAATCTTCAAAAAAGCTCACAGGGGTTGTAGATATGGCCTGGTTGTTAAGATCGTTTGTCTAGCATGCGCAAAGCCCTAGCTTTGTTCCTTAGCATTTCGTGGTGGTTTGAAAGAGGAGTGTACCCCATAGGCTCCAAGTATTTGAGTACTTGGTCAGTTGGTGGAGCTAGTTGGGAAGGTTTAGGAGAGCTGGAGGAAGCATGTCACTGGGAGCAGGCTTTGAGAATTCATAGACCAGTCCCATTTCCAGATTCTGTCTCTGCTTCTTGCACCATGCTTGAAGACGTGAGTGCTCAGCTTTCTACTCTGGCTGCCTGGTGGCTCCAAGAGTTCCGTGGTTCTTGGCAAGAGTGCTGTCTGAAAAAGTTCTAGCCAAAAGCCGATGGCCGCTGCTCTTTTAGTGGAAATCCCTTCCCCAATTACTCCTGGTTTTTGTAATTTGTATAACCTTCTCTTCTTTAAGTATTTTGATAACCAGCTCTGATGATGGAATGGGAAATAAAACCGGGGAAATCTCTGCCTTTAGCAGAATTATCATGTTACTGAAACAAAACGAAAGTAAAAATATGATGGTTACCGTAAAGCCCAAATTTAAAGTAAATTCTGAATTCATAGTGGGAAAGCCTAATGACACATACAATGATCGCATCATAAGGGAAAAATGGGCTGAAGTAATGGGAGATCCGGCAAAAGCAAATACAGACCCAACCAGAGTACAGGATTGCAGTACAGATTAAATCCCCCAATAAAGATAGAAGACTTCCTCCTACGACTATGACCCCGTTTGGACCTGCATTTATGATTAATAAAAAGGCTTGGTTTCCCCCAAAAGGGAAAGATACATGCAATCTCTAGATGCCCTGCTGCCTTTTATAAGAGTTTATGATTTTAACCCTGAATGAGGAACTATTGAGACTAAAGTTTGGTATAAAGGAAAAACTACTTGGCTTAGGGAAATCCCATCTTGGATAGAAAGATTAGCTAGGTCAGGAAAAAGCTGGTGGTGACTGACCTCTGAAGAAAAATCGCCTATTCTTTTATAGAGACAAAAAGTGGTTCAAAAAGCCCTTAAAGATAAATGACAACAAAATAATAAAGGAAATTGGAAAAGAAAAAATAATAATATAACTCAAAGAACACAAAACGTTCAGAAATAGATAGCAAAAGGGAGAGGGAAAAAGATAAATTGGAAAATTGGCGAGACAACAAATAAAAAGAGTTGGTTGTTCCTGTTCCCATGAGAAAAATAATTTTCTCAAACATACACGCCGACCTGTAAAAATTAAATTCAAAGAATTAAAGGGCTAATGAGGACAGGCTGTCTTACACTTCCATGGTAAAATAGATACTGAGAAACCACAAGGTTATAAAGTAAACAATAAAGATATTGTTTGGCTATGTTAAGAAAAGGTTAATCATTGAACTTTGTACTTTTTACTTTCCTTTTATTGTGATTACTGAGAAATATTGCGCAAACTTATGGTTTGATTTATGGTCTGATGTTTTACTGTTATTATAAGCTTTCTAATTATAAATAAAGGTTGTGGAAGGCTGCTTTTTCAGAAGATATTCTGTCTGACCTCTCCCTAGCGGGTCAGTCCACAGCCTCTACTAGAACTGCAACTGTGGTTTCTGGTACAGTCATTTCTGCCTCTGCTGTTACCCTTCAGGCCCTGGACTCACTTGGAGCAGGCCTCCAGCAGCTGCCTCCAGCCATGCCTCCCTCACCGTGATGGACCCTTATCCCTCTAGAACCACAAGCCAAATAAACTCTTCCTTCTAAAAGTTGCCTTGGTCATGCTGTTTTAGCACAGCAACATAAATGTACTTAATAAATCTAGGTGTGGTGTAGCATTCCTGTAATCACAGCAGTAAGTTGAGGGAGGATAGGAAGTGCAAGGTCATCCTTGGCTACATAGTGAATAAAGGCCAGCCTGGGTTACATGAGACCCTGCTGTTCCCCAAGCAACCCCTAGAACCCTCCTTCAAAAATAAAAGCACACAGGTATCGCAAGCCAGTGGTATATCTATCTGCGTTCTATCTATTACTCCCAGAATTCCTGGTAGTGGGATTAAAATCTTATTACTTGGTGTCCCTGTAGAGGTTGTTTTTCTTCTTCTTTAATGATGCAGTTTCAGTGTGCTTGGATGTCTGTGCTTGAACCCATGATTATATATTTTTAAAGTTTATTTTAGTTTCATCCCTCAGCAATTTCCTCACCTTATAAACAAGACTAAACTAAGATACGATTTTAAGGACAATGGATAGAGTGCAGAAAAAAATAGGATGTTCCTAGGGTGTAAGTAAAGGAATGAAAGATATAACACGATCCCAATTCTTGCAGTATAATAATGAAGTTTGCACCAATTGCTCCCATCAGGAAAAAAAAAAAAAAAAAAAAGAGGCTTAAATTCTTGTTAGCAAAGTCATTGCTAAATACAGATTAGGTAGAAAAAGTCACAACTTTCCAAATACTCATCTTAATTTTGACATATTTAAATATATAGATATTAAATTGGTGTTAAAATGTTGGAATTAAAGCAACGAGGACGGGGAAACAAGTCACCTTACAGCTATCCATGCTGCTCATTGCCCAGCCAAGCAAGTGGATCAGGTGCTCTAAGGGCACTAGTGAAAACACAGAGACATGATAGAGACACATAATTGTTAACTGTCTAGAAGCATTGCAGCTAAGCATTATGTTAGAGTAAAAAATGCTTCTCAGTATTATGGAAATAAATTTAGATAATCTAAATTCTCTCTGAATCATATTATACTATGAATGATAATACTCATGCTTCCTCCAGATTTATTTGCTTACTTTTCAAGGCTTTCTACATTTTTTTCACAGATCAACATTTAAAATAAACCCTTGCTTAAAGTCTAACTTGAGCTTTGATCTCTTATTCCAAATCCATGTACATTCTAAGTGGAAGTGCATGCATCTAGCAAAGAGGTAGGGCAAGTGGATTTACAGGTGATAAAACTGAGCTAGACTTAGAAAGATGTATGAGAATATTCAAGCATCCAACAACTCCCACATAATTTCCCACCCCTCCTCTAAATGTCCCCAGGGGCTTCATTTTCAGGCAGCACCACTGATCCCAGGGGTTGACTATACCACATACTAGTGCCTTTGGAAGTGACATAAAAGCCTGGCTGCTTCCATGATTATCTCATCCCTCACAGCCTTAACAGTGTCCCTGGGCCATAATTACACAGTCTCTTTTTTCTTTCCATGTGCAGAACCTTAGTAAAATAGCTATTATATTCTATTCCACGGCAGTTTACTTTAAATAAATGGTTGGAGTGTAAGAACAGATTATTAGCTCAAATTAACCTGACTTTCTCTTAGCAGTTTGATACACTTACTGCTGTATAGCTACAGAGTTGTGGGACTCCATTATTATAGTTTATCCAAGATAGATTCATTACATGGACATTCAACTTTGTGTCTAGATCCTCTAGAGTTTTTAGAAACAGGACAATTGACTATTGAGCCTGTTTACCATGAGGCTGACTGCAGCGTTATAGTCTTTAAAATTTTTTTTCTTAATATCTGAACCCACACTGTCATCGTCTAGTACATGAAAGTTATATACTTTCTATCGTGTTTGAGTTTGAAGTTTCTTCTCCTATGTAAACAAATTAGGATATATGTTAATAACAGCTTTTCAACACTGACTTTGTCTTAATGAGTTTTTACAAAAATACTCTTTTTCCTACAGAGGTATTTTTGATCATCATCAGCCACATCAGTAAATGTTTCTAATGTGACTTATTGCGAGATCCTTTGTTTCCACATTCAGGGTTTCTTACAAGATTAATTTCCACTGTTGATTCATGATTCAAGGCTGTGTTTTCAACAGTGATATTAGCTGGAGAAAGAAGCAAACTCAAAAAAACAGGACACAAATCAGGGCAGGATCAGCTGCCTAAATCGCATCTCCCTTCTAAGTTTCTTCCCAGACAATTAAAATATATTAAATAAAGCAATGTGCATTTGGAAAGAAATTTTATCTGTGAGGTAGTTTCTGATAACTAGATGTGCTGCCTGTTAAGAACGTTTGAAATGAATGTTAAGTTCATTTTCCAGAGAATCATAACAAAGAAACTATGACATTGCTTATCCCAAGTCTGCTATTTACATTATTCTGCTTTTTTGTCCTTTGAACAGAATTGTCAATTCATTGGTTTTCCATAGGAAAAATTTCAAAAAACATTTATGTAGAGATACACTTTTTCTTTATACCTAAGCATGGAATTATGTGTGGTTAATGAATAATGTTAACTCTATTTTTATAGTATCACATACTACATCATAAATGAAAACCTTTTAATTTAATGGCCAACAATCAAACCAACACAATGCAAATACTTCTCTGGGTATTTTTTTTTTCTTATTTAAATTCAAAATTACAAAACTCTCTGGGATAAATTGCTTGTAAAATCTTGATTAAATTATGTAGGCACAGCTGTATATAGAAGCTCAACTCTAGTAAATATTTGCAATCCATTATATTCTCTGCTATGGTGATTAACAGTCCATAAAAAGATTTTAAGCAAAGCTTCTGGTTTAATCTGTGCAGGCTTTGTAGGAGTCTACACTGAAGCAGGCTGTTACAGACTGAAGTCAATGGTGCAGCCACAATTTCTAAACTACGACAGTGAATTTTTAAAAACCCTGAGGAATTGCAGGCCCATTTACTCCATCTGTGGTACACAGGAAGAGAAACAGGAGCAAGGGTGTATGAGACTTCAGTCACTGCATGTAATGATTCTTCTATGCATCCAGGGCTAGCACACATGTTAGCATGGACCCTGGGGTTTAGTATCTTGCACAAAGTATGGGAGACAGACTTCTTATAGACAAGCCAAAATTGCCTAGAGAAACAATTTATTCTTTTCTTATTTCTAAGTATCCAATATCTGTTTTATGACCTTTTATAAAAATAAATTAAAACCTGTGTTTTAAAAATCTTGCTTTATTTTCTATAACAAGAAGGCTTGGTTTCACCATTTTCAAATGTAACTTTTGGAAGTAAAACCCCTAAAACAAATAAAGCAACATCACATGGGTGTATTGAGTAGAACCTGTCAAGCTGTGTCTTTTTAATGCCCAACCGTTACAAAAAGGGAACAACAAAGAAGAGGAAACAAATGAGACAGCTACAGTAGGCTGGATTGCACTGGCTGTTCTGAGTCCTTTGACACTCTGATTTGCTCAGGCAGCGCGATGGCTATGTAATAATCATCTGACTGGGTCCCAATTTCTAAGGTCCAGATGGCATTCCCAGTTAGCTGACTTAGTGGGTTCATCTTTAGCAAGATATTTGAAATATTAACAAGTAGGCATATCAAAGGCTTTTGACTACCAGAACATTGATTTATCATCATTTAAGCAGAACCAGAAGAGTTTTAAAAGATTTTAGATTTGAAGCACATTTGGAATTTTATCCATTATTAATTCTGACTAGTCATTTCGTCAGTTGAGAGCGGTAAAACAATAAAAACTAAAAAGATAATAGATAAGGGTCTGGAGAGATGGCTCAACAGTTAGGAGCACTGGCTACTCTTCAGAGGACCCAAGTTCAAATTCCAGCATCTTCATGGTGGCTAAAAACCACTTATAACTCCAGTTCCAGGAGAGTCTGACTCTCTCTTCTGACCTCCACAGGGAATGTACTTACATACATGCAGGCAATACATTCATACATATAAAACAAAAATAATAAACAAAATGCTTTAAAAAACAAAACTAAACAAAAAGACAAGAAATGACCAAATCAAATGCAAGCTCGTAGTTCCTGCATTGCCTTCTTATTGAACAACTTTCTTTTGTCCTTTTATATCTGATTTGGCTTGCCTATGTTCTTTATGCCATATGGACTTGGATCTCCGCTTGTTATTTTTCTAAAAGCATACAATGTCTTGCTATTATGAACAGTTTCAGAAGCTAACCTGATTAATTTCCTTTATTTACCCATTTATCTTTTATATCATTCCTGCTCCATGAATTTGAAGAAGGTTGATATGGTATGACAGGTAAGTATAATGGAAGTTTTTCAAAGCCTTGATTAAAGAAAGTTAAATGATGAGATAAAGAAATTTAGATGAATTGAAGCATTATTTTTGAAGTTGTGACCAAAAGACATGAATATTGTTTGTGAGTATTCAGAGATTACTGATAGCTATTAAGATTCTGTGATATCTATTAAGGTTTACTGTGGTCACCACCAGCGGCAGCCACTCCTCTGTTCTCGTAGGTGCCACTTCTTCGTTCTCACAGGTGTCGAGGCTGCTCCTCCACTCGCTCTGGGCTGAGGCAGCTCTTCTGCTTACCCTGTGCTGTCTCCTGCCATCCCTGCTTCTGCCCGGTCCTGGGCCCCAGGGCTGGTGAGGAGACTGTGTCAGCAGAGCTGCATTCAGACACAGGAGACCAGGTTCAGTGACACAGTTCTGCTTTATTGCAGGAAGGCACAAGCTTATATAGGGATAGTGATCCAATCACAGCACAGCAAGAAGGATACCTTATTAGCATAACAGGTTTAGTGTCCTATCACAGTACAGCAAGTAGGATACCTTATTAGCATAACAGGTTTAGCATCCTATTAGCATAACAAATTTAACATCCTATTACCGAATAGCGGGTATGATGCCTCATTAGCACACTGAGTTTCAGATTACAGAGCCTGGATTCCTGGAAACCATGTGATCCTGACTGTTGCAATATTTAAGTGTTGCAATTTAGAATCTGAAGAGGGGTGATTAGGGAGTGACGAGCTCTAGGCACCACTCTCATGATCTGCCAATGGGAACAAATGTCACAAGGCATTCCTTGTGGCTCCAGCGGTCAGGCTGTTGCCTTGGGCCTGCTGTATGGCTGTCAATAAGACTTTCACCCTAGGCTCAAGCCTGTCTCCCACAGTTTACAAAGTCAGTTTTGCTTGTTACTGTGTTTTATTGGAGAATACATTGGACAAGACAAAAAATTGTTACCAAATCACTAAAATAAATATGATAGATATCACATAAAAATTTTCTTTGTGTAGATCCAGCCCTGTGGCCAGCAGGCAAGCAAAGCCACTAGGGCTGAGGTAAACTCAGATGCTACCTGAGGCAGGAAGACCAAAGGGCAAGTAAACTGGAATCTAAAGGGCTTTTAAGGTGAGGTTAGAGAAATAAGATTCTGCTGTCCAAAGCCTGGCCAAAGGGATAAATTATCAAAGAGCCATCATTCAAAATCTCAAAGGACAGAGCCCAAGATAGTTTCTGGGAAGGGACCAGGTGATAGGCCTTGTCTGTAGCAGACTGAGGTGCTGGTCAGAATGGTTAGAATATTCTTGTGCAAGGTCTGGGTTTTCTGGGTTTTTTCAAAACCAATTTTCTTGGGGACTCAGTCAGAATCCTATAGTTGGCAAGACTGTGTCAGATCAGTCTCAAAACGACAAATTATTTTCTTCAGTATTATCTAAGCCACTAACCCAGTAAATGAAGAGTGATAAAAAATTTTTATTAGAATATAAATTGCTGGGAGGGAGGCTGATTGGGAGGAAGGGATTCAGCATTAATGGGAGGGGGACAAGAGTGGGTAAAGGGGGTGAATGTGACTGAAACACATTATGTATATGTACGAAACATGATAATGCAGCCCAATGTTACGTACAATTAATGTATGCTCATGAAATATTTGAATAAATAAAAATGATTTTTCTTTGTAACATCCTTTATTTTTTAAATTTTTTGTAACATCCTCAATTATAACATGGGACAATATTATCAGAACATGATACAGGGTAAGCACTATTGAAGTCTGTAACATCTAAGTACATACAACCTAGTGTTATCTTCAGATTATAGAGGAAATTTTTTGGATGCTAGAAAAAGAGTCACTACACTATTCAAAAGAATTTCCATGAATCTTATACCGCATGATGGAGTTTTCATCATTAATAACTTAAGAATAATAGATGTGAGAAAAACAAAGATTATTAAACAAGATCTCTGAGAAGCTTATATAAGTTAACAAGTTAAACAATAATAAAACTTGGGGCTGGAGAGATGGCTTAGAGATTAAGAACACTGGTTGTTTTTGCAGAAGATCCGGGTTTGCATACCAGCACCCATATGGCAGCTAACAACTGTCTGTAACTCCAGTTACCTACATGCAAGCAATGCATGCATACACATAAAATAAAAATAATAAATAAAATTCTTTTTAAGTTTAAAAAATTAATAAAACTTACACTTTTCATATAAAATTGAGAGATTTTGGATATATTTCTATGGCATATGATGTGCACTTACATATGAAAATATTTCAGCTCTAGAATTCCAATAGCAAGTATTTAAAGACTATGTCAAATACCTAGAGATGACAGTAGTTGATACTTTACAGATCATTTGAGACTGATATATTTTTCATTTTAAATTTGATGTTATCAACTTGATAGGTTATCCTTAAAGGAGATAAATTAATTCAGAACACCACTGAAGAGCAAACTTAGTATCCGTTTTGTTCAAAAGTTATGAAGGAAGTATTAATGGAATGGTTTGTGGGAAATTAAGAAGTGATCAGCAAAAGTATGAAGAATTTCTAGATTCCTATTTCCCGATTTCAGCTTTTCAGTCTTATAACCAAGGAAAGTTATTATGTGTAATGGATTCAAACTATGAGCAAAATGTATACTTCCTCTATCTATTCTTTTAAAAAAGTTTTCTTGTTCTTTTCCTCCCTGTAACCTTTCCTTTTACCCTGTTTTCAGATTCATTTGTTCTTAAGAATGCAGTAAGTCTTAAACTGAGAGCATGGACAACAATATTAATGACCATATTAAGAGGTGTGACAATCTCAAGAAAGATGTTAATAAGCAAAATTCATGTCTATTCCTTTTAATATTTATATGATGAATTTTATGTTAATATTTGGATTAATAAATTGGATAAGAATTCAGCACAATCAAAATTTGGAGCCTATAAAGAAATGAATTCTTAAAATATGAGTTTTGAAGTATAAATTGCAGTAGGAAGAACAAACATGAGATTGTAAAGACTAGTTTTCATAAAGCAATATGTGAAGTTAAAGTTCAGGAAACTCTCAAAAGTAAATAATGAATATACAAATCATAAGATAATCTATACGGCAATTATTTCCAAGAAATGTCATCTATCTGCAAGGGAAATTTTAGAAGCAAAGAGGATAAGGAAAAAACACTGAAATAAAGTCAGAAAGCAATATTTCCTGCTATCTTGGCAATGCAATAGAAACAAAGCCTTAATAAATAAATAAAGCCCAAAGTAGTTCATAAATCAATACTGGAAAATGGAGACAATAAGGAAGCTAGGCACATGCAGAGATATAGATGGAAACACATGTTAGAGAAAATCAGCAATAAAATATCTCCCAGTCTGAGAGTAGGCACCAAATGAACACACACACAGACACACACACACACACACACACACACACACAGACACACAAACACACACACACACACGCACTGTTTATAATAAATAGAATTTGGGGGGGGTGCAAAAGTTTATTTTCTTGTGTTGATGATTTGCAAATATGGTCTTGCAATACTAACAATCTATGTACTTTTGAGATGTAAAGGTTAATGACTGGTAATAATTACAATAGTTTTAAAGCAAAAGGGTACCATCAGTTACACAGAGCAGTTAAAGATGAAAGAACTATGAATATATCCAGGTTCAGCCAAGCTGGGCATGGTGCACACCTGTAATTTCAATACTTAGAAGGCCGAGGTAAGTGGATTGTGACTTTGAAGATAGCCTGAGCTACAGCATAAGACCCTTTGTGGGGGGGAGCAAGAAAATTCTTAACTAAGGAAACTGTATCAATATGAAAAGCTAATGCTACATGTGTCATATGTGATAAGACTTTTATATTTGTATTATAAATACAGTGTCTGTCCAAACTGCAAATGCAGTTATGAACCTTTGGGGAAAAAAAGCAGAAAATATGTGAAATAACAATGTCAAATAAATGACTGGAGCTTTGTTTCCTTTTTAATGTTTGTGGGCCCAAGGACAAGTAATGTAATGAAATTATTGAGGAAGAAAAATAGTACAATAAAAACTACAGAATTTTAGATAGATGTGGCACATGCCTTTAATCCCAGCACTCAGGAGGCAGAGGCAGGCAACATTCTTTGTGTTCAAGGCCAACCTGATTTGCATAGCAAGTCTCAGCACAGCTTGGTCTGCATAATAAGATCTTGTCTCAAAAATAGAAAAAAAATCAAACAAAAGCTCACAAAAAAACAGATATTTTAAAAAATATTTTATTCATTGTTTTTATTTTTATGTGTATGAGTATATTGCCTGCATGTATGTAAGTACACATGTGTCATGCAATGCCCAGCAGAGGTCAGAAGAGGGCGTTGATTCCCCAGGAACTGGAGTTACAGATGGTTATTAGCCACCATGTGGGTGCTGGGAATTAAACCCAGGTCCTCTGTAAGAGAAGCCAGTGCTCCTAACTGCTGAGTCATCTTTCCAACCCCTGCAAAAAAAACTACATAATCTTTAATCCAAAGAACAAAAGGAAGAGAAAGCAAAATAACTTTCCCTGACTTACTTCACTGATTATATAGTATAAAAATATTCAGCTTTTCTTCCATGGTTAACCATGGAGGTACTGAGGAGGGTGAAGAAGCCACAATGCACAGATGAGCTGCATGCTAAAGACATAGCCAGAGGGAATCCAACTAATATCAAAGGGTTAATCACTAAAGGAAGTCATAAGCATATTGGAACAAAAAATATCAATTTTATGAAAATCTACTTGTGAAAAGGGCTTTTCTAAACATAATGTAACAGGAATTAGCTGAGGAAAAGAATTCATACATTTGGTTATATATTTTTCAAATTTCTTGCAAGAAAACCTTCACAAAGAATGTTGGAAGGCATATGAAAAAATAAGGAAATTTAGGTCCAACACACATTACAGGGCATTATTTAATATTTTTAAAACCAAAGAACATTAAGAACGAGAAAACCTTACTAATAATAAATGAAAAAAGAAATGAGTGAAAATGTTTGTATTCGTCAATGTCACAATTACTGGAAATCACACAAAAATAGTACACGAACATGACATCATGATGAGACACATTTGGAAGTAATGATTTGCTTCTTGCAACTAGAATACAACTTGAGTGAGAAAGTGGCAAAGAGTCTGAATAAATGCATGGGGATGCATAGAGGCCATGAATGAAATCTGAAGTGCCTATGCAACCACTTTATGGGCATGGCTCCTCAAAGTGGCTGTAAGCTGCAGCCTTCTTTCAGGAAGTGGCACAGTATCGCTGATCCTGTTACAATTCTAAGCAGCTACTTTAACCACTGGGTAAGAAGTCACCTGTATGGTGAGAATATTAGTGTTACCATTCCTACTTAGATCCTGAAATAACTCAATAGAGCAGAACTAGACTTTCCAGGAGTGTCCAGTAAACAAGAAATAACATTTCTTATGTGTAGAACATATGGGGCACTTTTGATAGCCACTTCTTAACCCTAATGTGTTCAGACTATGTCTTTATTAACAGCTTCATGCAGGAGCATAAGCTATGAGATTAAATTTCAATTTAAATATGTTAATATACAATTGTTGGAGAATTTAGCAGATGGCCTGAGAGTGCCTGGACCCTGCCTCTAAGTGGTGGTGAGTGTCGCCAAATCACTCAGTGCTTAGCCCCCTAATTGGAATTACCTGTGGGCCTTCTCACTTTGCCAGGGGTAGACCTCTTTGCCCTACAGTAGGGGCTGAGACCTCAGCAGACCACCTGAGAGTGCCTGGATCTGGCCTCTGAGTATTGGTGATCTTGCCCAAATTGCAACATACCCAACTGCCTAACTGAGATTATGTGAAGTCCCTCCCATGTCCCCACGTAGACCTCTCTGCCCTACAGCAGGGTAGGGACTGAGACCTTAGAAGCTGGTCTGAGAGTACCTGGACCTGGCCTCCCTGTGGTGGTGAGCTTCCCCAAATCACCCCCTAATTGAGAATACATGAGGCCCCTCCCACGTCACCAGAGGCAGACCTCTCTGCCCTACAGTAGGGTCTGAGACTTAGCAGATCACCTGAGAGTGCCTGGATCTGGCCACCACACATTGGGGGAGCCTCTCTGAGTCCCACCTTACCTAACCCCCTAACAATAACCATATGAGGCCCCTCCCATTTTGCCAGGGCTAGATCTCTTTGCCTTAGAGTAGGGGCTGAGATCTTAGCAGACTGCCTGAGAATGCCAAAATTAGGCATCCCCCAATGAACTTCCCAAATTGTGCTATGAGTACCCACTAGTAGGTGTTCAAACAGTAGAATAAAGCTCGAGTATTCCTGACTGGAGCCTGACTTGGACCTCTGTGGAAGCTCCTGAGTAGTTGATCTGAAGCCATCACTTCCCTCCAAAATAAAATTTGAGAGAATTTGAAGCCTAGACCAACCAGCTTTACATACCCAAAACGAAAACAACCAAGGCACATCATAATACAAACAGAAGCAAACATCAGCTCAACAAAAGAAGGCTTGCATTTCATACCAGAATCATAAACAACAAAAGAAATCCACATGCCAAAATCACAATGGAAAAATAATAATATGGAAAGCCAAAACATCATGCTCCCACCAAACTCCACCAGAGTTCTAAAAGGAAACCCCTTAGAGATAACCGAGGACACAGAATTTAAAAGAACAATCATAAACATCATCAAGAAATTCAACAAATTTAAAGAACACAGAACAAATCAAAGAACTAAAAGAAGATAGGGATAAACTTCTGAATGAATTCACAAAAGAGATAGAGACACTGAAGAAAACTCAGGCTTAAATGAAGAAAGAAGTGAAAAGCTCAATAAACCAATTTGAAAAGACAGGAGAAAGCCTCACCTATAGAATGAATGAAATGGAAAACAGAATACAAACACTGTAAGATAAAATTGAAGAATAGCACCAATCAAGCAAATATTATAAAAAAAAATTAAATACAGGAATGGAATATGCAGGAAATGTGGGACACAATGAAAAGACCAAATCTATGTAACATAGGCACAGAGGAAGAAGAAGAATTACCGTTTAACAAAATTGACCAGATCTTAAACAGGATTATAGAAGATGATTTCCCAAAATTAAGGAAAGACATCCAACACATAGAGATGCAAGAAACACACAGAACACCAAATAGACAAGACCAGAAAAGAAACTCTTCATGGCATATCATAGTAAAAATACTAAATGTACTGAACAGAGAGAGAATACTGAAAGCAGCAAAAGAAAAACAACTCACATATAAAGGAAATGCCTCTGAATTATAGTGGACTTATCAATGCAAACTATGAAAGCCAGAAGAGACTAGACCAAGGTAATTCCAGTTCTAAATGACCATAGATGCCAACATAAAACACTTTACCAAACAAAAATGTCTATTATAGTTGAGGAGGAAAGAAAAAGTTTTCCATGACACAAAAAGGCTGAAAGAATACATGTCCACAAAACCAGCCCTTCAGAGAAAGAAGCCCTGGGGCAACATAAAGAATGGAGAAAGGAACAACTATACCCCAGAAGTAACAGAAAGAAACTAAGTGAAGGTATAATTGTAGAAATACAAAAAGACAAAAAATGCAAATAGAAATCAAAATGACAGGACTCAATACACATCCTTCAATAATAACTTTAAATATCAATGGACTGAATTCCTCAGTCAAAAGACACGGGATAGTTGAATGGATTAAGAAACAAAATCCATCTTTCTGTTGCCTGCAAGAATCCCATCTCACCTTCAAGAACAGGCACTACCTTAAGGTGAAGGGATCAAAAAGAATATTTCAAGAAAATGGCACTAAGAAACAAACACGGGTTGCAATTCTAATATCTGACAAAACAGACTTCAAACTAAAAGTAAATCAGAAGAGATAAAGAGAGTCACTTCATTCTGATCAAAGGAACAATTAACCAAGAAGATATTACAATCATGAACATATATGCACCAAATTCTGGTGCACCCAAATTCATAAAAACAATACTACAGGACTTTAAGACACAGATTTATTCCAAGTCAGTAATAGTAGAGGACTTCAATACCCCACCATCTCCATTAGACAGGTCAACTGTGCAAAGAATAAGCAGAAAGACATCTGAATTAAATAATACCATACATCAAATAGACTAACAGACATCTTCCAAATATTCCACCCAAGCACCAAAGAATACACTTTCCACTCTGAGCCCCATGGAACATTCTGAAAAACTGACCACATACTGGGGCACAAAATAAACTTCAACAAATACAAAAAAAATTGAAATAATTACATGCAGTCTATCAGACCACAGTGTAATGAAGTTTAAAATCAGCACTGGAAGAAGCCCTGGTAAGTACAAGAACTCACGGAAATTAAACCACAGACCCCTGAATGATGAGTGTATCAAAGAAGAAATGAAGAAAGAAACAAAAGTATTTCTGGAATTAAATGAAAAGGACAATATAACACAACAAAACTTCTGGGACACTTTAAAAGCAGTCCTAAGTAGGAAGTTTACAGGTCCAAGTACCTACATTAAAGAGTTAGAAAGAGCACAAATAAATGACTTAACATTGCAACTCAAGACTCTAGAAAAGGAAGAGCAAATGAAACACAAACCCAGCAGAAGAGAAGACATAACAAAAATCAAAGCAGACATTAGTGAAATAGAAAAAAAGAAAACAATACAAATACTCCATTAATCTAAGAGCTGGTTCTTTGAAAAGCTAAACAAGGTAGACAGAACCCTAGCCCAGTTAACCAAAAGAAAGAAAGAGCAAATCCAAATCAACAAAATCAGGGATGTAAGGAGAAGCATCACAACAGACATGCAAAAGATCCAGAATATTGCAAGGGAATACTTTAAAAACCTATACTCTATTAAATTTAGAAACCTAAAAGAAATGTATGGATCTATAAAATCATGGGAACTACCAAAGCTAAACAAGGAGAGATCAACAGTTTAAACAGACCCATAACATATAAGGAAATTGAAACAGTAATACAAAACCTCCTGACTAAAGAAGTCCAGGCCCAGATGGATTTAGAGCAGAATTTTACCAGAAACTTAAAGATCTCCAACCAATAGTACTTAAATTATTCGAAAAGATAGAAACAGAGGGAGAATGCCAAAATTCCTTCTATGAAGCCAGCATCACTCTAATACCAAAACCAGGAAAAAGACACAACCAAAAACAAAACCTATGGACCCATATATTTAATTAGCATAGATGCAAAAATTCTCAACAAAATACTTGCAAACCACATACAGATGTAGCATTAAAAAGATCATTCAGACATACATTAAAAAGATCATTCAAGCCAGGCATGGTGGCGCATGCCTTTAATCCCAGCACTCGGGAGACAGAGGCAGGCAGATTGCTGTGAGTTCAAGGCTAGCCTGGTCTATATAGTGAGTTCCAGGATAGCTGGGGCTAAAGGGATACCCTGTCTCAAAAAAGACCAAAAAAAAAAAAAAAAAAAAAGATTATTTACCATGACCAAGTAGGCTTTATCCCAGAGATGGAGGGATGGTTCAATAAATGCAAGTCAATAAATGTCATAAATCATATAAATGGACTAAAAGACAAAAACCACATCATCATCTCAGTAGATGCAGAAAAGGTTTTCAACAAAACTCAGTGTGCATTCATGATAAACGTTCTAAAGGGAATTGTATTGGAGGGAACATACCTCAACATAATTAAAGCTATGCACAACAAACTCATGGCCAACATCATTCCAAATGGGGAAAAAACTGGGAGCATTCCCGTTAAAATCATGAATCACATATGG
Organism: Nannospalax galili; assembly: GCF_000622305.1. Lineage (NCBI taxonomy): Eukaryota > Metazoa > Chordata > Mammalia > Rodentia > Spalacidae > Nannospalax > Nannospalax galili. The sequence goes on from NW_008356318.1 coordinate 1,260,145, forward strand.
ATGCCCATTACCACCATTCCTTTTCAATACAGTCCTTAAAATTCTTGCTAGAGCAATAAGACATGAGAAAAAAAAAAAAAAAAAACTAAAGGAGAATTCATTGGAAAAGAAAAGGTCAAATTATTCTCTTTGCAGATGATACAATACTACACATAAGAGATCCCAAAAATTCCACCAGAAAACTCCTAGAAGTAATCAATACTTTCAGTAAAGTGGCAGGGTACAAATTAATCTACAAATATCATTAGACTTTCTATATACCAATAACAAGCAATTGGCGAGAGTACAGGGACACCCTCCCATGAAAAGAAAAGGTCAAATTATTCTCTTTGCAGATGATACAATACTACACATAAGAGATCCCAAAAATTCCACCAGAAAACTCCTAGAAGTAATCAATACTTTCAGTAAAGTGGCAGGTTACAAATTAATCTACAAATATCATTAGACTTTCTATATACCAATAACAAGCAATTGGCGAGAGTACAGGGACACCCTCCCATTCATAATAGCCTCAAAAAAAAAAAAAAAAATCTTGGAACAAACCTGACCAAAGACACTAAAGATCTCTACAATGAGTATTTTAAATATTTAAAGAAAGAGATTGAGGAAGGCACCAGGAGATGGAAGGACCTCCCATGCTCATGGATTAGAAGAATTAATATTGTGAAAATGGTCGTTCTACCAAAAGCTAAATACAGATTCAATGGAATCTCAATCAAAATCCCCATATCATATTTCACAGAATTAGAAAACAAAACAAAAACAAAAACCTTTAAATTCATTTGGAAGGACAAAAGTCCCCAGAACAGTGTCCCCAAAGCAACACTGAACACAAAGAGCAGTGCTGGGGGTGGGGGGTGGGGATTACTATACCAGATCTCAAAGTATACTACAGGGCTATAGTCATAAAAGCAGCATGGTACTGGCACAAAAAATAGACACATAGATCAATGGAACATCATTGAGGACCTGAACCTGAGTATATACAATTTCAGCCACCTGGTATTTGACAAAGATGTAAAGAACACAATGGAGGAAATACAGCATCTTCAATAAATGGTTCTGGCAAAACTGGATCTCCACCTGTAGAAGAATGAAACTAGATCCTCATCTTTCACCTTGCACAAAAGTCAACTCCAAATGCATCAAAGACCTCAACATGAAATTGGAAATCCAGAAACTATTAGAAGTAGATATTGACAGTAACGTACAAGATATAGGTGTAGGAAAGGACTTTCCAAATCTTACACCAGTTGCTCAGAAATTAAGGTCAACAATCAACAAGTGGGACCTCATTAAACTACAAAGCGTCTATACAGCAAAAGAAACAATTAAGAAATTGAAGAGAAAACCCACAGAACAGGAAAAAATCTTCACCAGTGACTCAACTGACAGAGGTTTAACATCCAGAATATATAAAGAACTAAAAAAATAAAATAAAAGAATCAAGAAAGCAAATGACCCAATTAAAAGATGGGCTACAGATCTAAACAGAGTTCTCAAAGGAAGAAATAAAAACCGCTAATAAACATTTTAAAAAGTGTTCAACATCATTACTAATTAGGGAAATGCAGATTAAAACCACCTTAAGATTTCAGCTTACACCAGTCAGACTTGCTAAAATCAAGAGAACAAATGATCCCAAATGCTGGAAAGCATATGGAGAAAGGGAAATACTAATAATTTACTGCTGTTGGGATTACAAACTCATGCAACCCCTATGGGAAGCAGTGTGCAAAACTCTTAAAAAACTAAAAATGAACCTACTATATGACCCAGTTATGCTAGTCCTTGATATACACCCAAAGGACTCATCCTATTGCAGTGATACTTTACAACCATGTTTACTGCTACTCTTTTCACAATAGCTAAGAGATAGAAGCAACCTAAGTGTCCCTCAAATGACAAGTGTTTATCAAAAATGTGGTACATTTACACAATGGAGTTCTACTCAGCAGTAAAGAAAGATGAAATAATGAAATTTGCAGGTAAATGGATGTATCTAGAAACTGTTATACTAAGTGAAGTAAGAGACTCAGAAAAACAAAAGATATTTTCTCTGTCATTTGTGGATCCTAGCACAAAATTCTTATAAACAAATATCCTAATTAACACCCATCAAAGTAACTTCTTTTTAAAAAGAGATTGTTATAGAATTCTACCTCTGGTCACACACAGAGATTCTCCGAGTTGCCCAAGCCTAAATGGCACGTCTAAGATGCAACCTCTACACCTAAGACTCAGGAAACATAGAGTAAGGGATGAAGAAAACAATAATTCATCTTTTAATTCTCATCAATGAAGCTCCTTCATTCAACAGAAAACCAGGAACACAAATGGTCACAAGTGACCAAAATGCAGAGAATAAGAGTTGGCAGATTGTGGGTCCTTGAACAAGACTCTTATATTGAGGTTTACCCACCCAGGGCTCAGGGACCACTGTGAAAGAGGGGGGCAGAAAGATTGTAAGAGCCAGAGAGGCGGTCCATGACTGTAAGGAAATAGTCCTACAAGTGTCTGGGGCCCTTCTCATACAAACCTACAGCAATGATTTAAGCATGCACAAGACCCATGCAAACTTAAGCAGACAAAAATCCCAGCACAGAACTGTGGAAATGAGCAGCAAGCCCCAATCTTAGTTGACTAGTTACTGGTAGCTGATTAGTACTAGTTGAGAAAAAGCTAATCTCCTTGAAGGGAGAGACTCTAGATAGGCTGACTAAACCCCAGTGGATGAACTTGTACTGAGGAACATCTCTGGACATTACCTTTACATAATAGGGCTTAATACAAATGACTGACAGAATGTAGGAACTCCAGTGGGGGCGCTATGGGAGGGTGCCAAAGGGGAAGGGGGTATAAAGATGATTTTATGTGTGAAATACACAAATATTCAATAAAAATTAAGAAAACAATTGTTATGTCATATATATGTATATTTATAAGTTTGAGAATGATAAATATATGGAGAGTATTGAGAATACAGAAAAAATTTAAGTTGGATTTCTTATAATACATACTATCATGTAATATTGATATATTCTTTTCTTGAAAATAAATTAATTACTATCTCAAGATCATTAAAATAATTTAGATAGATGAATAAATAAGCTACAGACCAAGAGGGCAAGCTGTGTAAGACAAAGAGAGCTAGAATGAGGTGCTGAATTCACCTCCAGATTTTGTTGTCGTTAAGACAAGGAGACCATGCTATTGCATGTTCCACTTTATTTTCCAAAATGAATTAAGATTCAAAGAAAATTGAATGATGATTATTCATTTAAATAAGGATATGCATGACCTAAGAATTCTATGTATGTTAAAGAGAATCAATTAAAACATAGCTGATTTTGTATTGACATCTTCCTGGTTTAGGAGAGATCTGCCAAAATATCAGCAAACTCACAGGTCTGCAAGAGTAGCGTTATTTACAGAATATTAAACGATTCTCACACATGTTAGAATACTTTTTAAAACTAATTTCTCTTCCTTCCTTCCTTCCTTCATTTATTTATTTATTTATTTATTTATTTATTTATTTATTTATTTATTTATTTAATGCATGAGTGTTATGCCTGCATGCATGTAAGTGCACTCCTGTTGTGCATTGCCAGTGAAGGCTAGAAGAGGGCGTCGGATACACTAGAGCTAGAGTTACAGACAGTTGTTAGCCACTATGTGGGTGCTTGGATTTGAACCTGGGTCTTCTGCAAGAGCAGCCAGTGCTCTTAACTGATGAGCCATCTCTCCAGCCCTTTATGTTAGATTGCTTTAAATGGCATCAAAATTTAATTGGTCTTAATTAAGTTAAATGTACTAGCATTAGTTGAAAGAACTAAAGGTTAATCATACAACTCTATTCTAGGAAGCAGAAAAATTCCAGGTGTGGGGCAGAGTCCATGTTCTCACCCTGATGGCTTTGAGATAGTGACCCAATGATTTCATTTTCACTGTACAAACCAATCATACCAACCAACTGGTGAAAATTACCCAGTACTATTCAGTTTATTCATTTTATTTTGGAAGCAAAAACTTCAGTGCAACAGTTCATTTTTTCATCAAAGACAGATTTTTTTTTTCCTTATGAACAAGAGATCTTGAGGCTAAAACAATAAAAGTTTATGCTACAGTGATAAAATAATCAAAGGGGTTGATCACAGATAATGAGATGAGCCAATTTCACCAGAAAAAGAAATTAAATTGGGGGCTGGAGAGATGATTCAGTGCTTAAGAGCACTGGCTGCTCTTTCAGAGGACTCAGGTTCTAGTCCCACATGGCAGCTAACAACCATCCATAACTCCAGTTCCAGGGGATCTGATGCCCTCGTCGGACCTATGCAGGTGTTACACAGCATGGGCACACTTACGTACATGCAGGTAATACACTCATACACATTAAAAAATAATAGATAAAAATTTTAAAAAGGAATTAGATTAAAATACTATGATGTATTCAAACATAAAAGTACTATTACATTCTAGCAAGAAGGCGGTGGGGGGATGTCTTTAATGCCAGCACTCAAGAGGCAGAGGCAGATAGATCTCTGTGCGATTCAGGCCAGCCTGGTCTACATAGTGAGCTCAAGGCTAGCAGGGAGACCCTACCTCAATATCTGAACATGAGTGCATGTGTATCCCTGAAAGCTACATAACAAGGAACACAGTGTCAGAAAGGAGAAACCTCCCTCCCTTTGTCAAAAAATATGTCCAAAATAATGCAGGCTATTGCCACAGCCCTTGATTACTTCCCAGAACTTGAAAGCAAGACACTATTGTTGAAGACAGGACATACTTTGGACACAGGACATGGAGCAGCAGAGCTGGAACTGGCCTGGAAGCCTTTTTCCTGAGGACTAGTGCTCAAAGTTTTAGAGGATACTATGCAAGTTGTTAAGGGAGATAAAGCAAACAATGGTCTTACTCAGCTCTAAAGCCTAATAACCACAATGACTAGCACAGAAAACTATATTTATTGGTACAGTAGTAGCATTTTTATCTAGGGGATAATCAAAAACTATCTAATTGGACTTAAAAAAAACCATTCAATGGGAGGAAATTCATGGATGCCACTGTAAATATAGTCAAATTCACATAGATGGAGAGGTCATAGCTTCTAGAGTAAGCCCTATCTCTATCTCTAGACAAATGAAATTTCTTACTGTATGCTAAATATGGATTTTTACATTTTCAGACAAGTATATCATACTCCACTCATCAAAGAAGCTTCTTTTAGCAACAGGTGAAGACTATTACAGAGTTCCACATCTATTCACACACACGGAAGATATTTCTGAGAGATGCCCAACCCTAAGTGAATACATCTACAGTGGAACCACAACATCTAAGGGTCATGGAACATAGATGGACAGGGTGTAGAGAAAATACTACTACAGTTTTAAACTCTGACCAGTGAAGCTTCCTCATACAAGAGTACAGTGTACACAGAAGATAACAACTGGCCAAGTTTTAGAAAATAAAAGAATGCAGAGTATGTGTCCCTGGATAGGACTCCTATATTAAACCTCACCTACCACCAATGGCTCAGGGATTATTGTGGAAGAATGGACAGAAAAATTATAAGAGCCAGGGTTGGTGCATGAACATAAGGAAACAGAGGCTTTCAGGCCTTTGGGCATTTGCTCATGTGAACTTTCGACAATGGTGACAGCATGCACAAGACCCATGTGGACTCAATCAGACCAAAACCCAGCGTAAAACTGGGGAAATGGGCAACAAGCCCCAACCCTAACTGAGGCAGTATTGGCAACTGATTACTGTAGGGTGAGGGAGCGTATATCTTCTTTAAGGGAGTGATTCTAGATAGGCTCCAGTGGATGAACTTGCACTGAATGATAGCTGGGCTAAAATGTTTGACCAGATAGGACTTATCATATATAACAGGATGTATGAAATCCGGTGGGGGTTGCTATGGGGGACATGGATGGGAAGGGGGTCTAAATTTGATTAAAATCTATTACATGAAATGCACAAAAACTCAAAAATAATTTTGAAAAATTAAACAAGAAATCAGTTCACACTGATCATTGTTCCAATAAAGTTTCAAAACTTATTTTAATTAATTGCATAGTACTAGCGAGGCTTGGTGGTTCTGACTGAAATCTTGCAACTGCATTCCCATGCATGGGTATGGGGACTAGAAAGACCCCTGACTCAACACTGTAATGTATCATACTCTATGTACCCAGGGGTACCTGAGTATTTACTGTCTTAGCCTTTATAAGAATGTATTTTTGTACTCTAGGACCTAATAAAACACTGGGATTACTTGATTTCAAAAATTTTATTTCTCCCTTGACTTTCATTTCAAGGTGTCTTATTAATGGAAAAGATTAAAATAAACCCTAAGAATGAAAGTCTAATGAGAAATGAGATAGACAATTGTGTACAAAAATATGTGGATGATTTCAAAGGAAAGATAAGTTTGTCTATTCCTAGTGAAATCATCTGTGAATGGTGACACCAAATTATAGGAATAAATCATTCTAAGTACTACTAAAAATTTTAAAATATGCAGCTGTGATTATTTGAAAGGAATGAAGAAATTTTCAAAAAAAAATTCATTAGAGTGCACAATATTCATACTTGTATTTATTTATTTACCAATGAATATGGGTTTAATGGAAAATTTTCATTTGATTATGATTCTACCACCACAATCCTTCACAATGGAGGAAATTTTGAGAATTATAAAGTCTTTTTCACATGAAATTTATAGCTAAAATAAAGCATTTTAATATGAAAATATTTTATTGGGAATTTTTTTTAAAGATTTTTTTTGTTTGAAAATGGATTTTTTGGCACTAAGGCCAGTTACTAACAACAAATGTGTCACCTAAGTTATATTAGTAATTTTTAAATATGTTCAACAAAAATGAATCTTCAAAAAGATGCATACAAGTATACACTTTCGATTGACCTCCTTTTGAAGAAATGTTTCAATATGGTGCTTATCTGTTCCAGAGAACAATAAAAGTAAATATCACCTACTACATACTAGGCTCCCATCTTGAGCATTAAACAGAAATGACTCATTTCTTGTTCCTTAGCAACCATGACAGACAGCTTCTTATTACTGTAAAGCTACAGATGAACCAAGAGAGGCTGCAGAATGTTAAATAACATTCACCCAGATCCAGAATTAAAGACCAGAATTTTCCAGTTGGACTCACTGGAACAGATTTGAATTCTGGATCTCCTAACACCCACCATTTCGAGCTTTCTCTGAATAAGAGAACTAGAGATAAATTATTTTAAGCTACCATGAAAATAGAATTGCCACTATGAAAAATGAATTTTCATTGGGCATGATGGCATAAGCCTTCAATCCCAGCATTTGGGAGGCAGAAGCAGGCAGACCTATGTGAGTTCAAGGTCAGCCTGTTCAACATTGTAATTGCCAGACCAGCTAGGTCTACATAATGAGATTTCAGCTCAAATAATAATAATAATAACAATAATATTAATAATAATAATAATGATAAATAAATAAAATGTCATTTGAATGATTAAAGCATTTCTTATGTGCAAATAGTAGCATGAGTTAACATTACTGAAAGCTTCTACAATTTATCCCTTACCAATTGAAGGCTAGTACACAGCGTCAGGAGCTTTGATACATCCAGACCACAGAAATGATAAACCAACATGCAGCAAAAACCAAAATTCCATATTTTATTTTATTTTTTAGTGTATGAGTGTATTACATGTGTGTAAGTACATCCTGTTGTGGATTTCCTTGGAACTGGAGTTACAGACAGTTGTTAGCCGCCATGTGGGTGCTGGGTATCAAATCTGGGTCCTCTGCAAGAGCAGCCAGTGCTCTTAACCACTGAGCTATGCCTCCAGCCACAGAATTCCATATTTTTAATGATAGCAGTTAGATGCACAGATTGGGGAAGTGTATATCTATCCCATCAGTATTTGAAAGCACTATTTTTGTCACCTGAAAACCGTGAAGAAGGGAATACTGCACTGTGTACAAAACTGGCATTAATAGTTTACAAACTTCAGGGAGGGCCAAACAAATATGCATGTATTATCTGTCTATCTCTATCTCTATCTCTGTCTATCTATCATCTATCTATCTATCATCTATCTATCTACCTAATTTCCTATTTCATTAACAAAAATTCATTAAAAGCTATCACTTTAAATTATAAATCCAGAGTAGAGTTTATTAAAAATAAAAATTGCAAATGAAGAATGTACACAATAAAAATTACTGGGTTCTGTGGTTTACTAGAGCTAATAACAACCATCAGAAAGTTGTTGGCTTGGTACACAGAAATGTCTTCTCTTACAGATCTTGAGATTGGAAATCCAAAATACAACCATCTTATTTACAAAGCCAATGACAGTCATTAGATCGAAGGTCACCTTCTAATTTAACTAACTGATATGTAAAGTCCTCATTTCTCAATATCTTTGTCAACAATTTCTCTATGAATTTAGAAAATGAAATAAATATGTGGCCACAAGGAGCACCAAGCAAAGAAACAGAAGTCAAAGGAAGGGATGAAAGCACGGGAGAGGAGAAAACCACAAGAATAGCGGAGAGCAGATGTAATCTTGAAATTGAATTTAACATATAAGGCAAAGATAGGAACACATTTTTGGTAGTTCTAAATGAAAAGTAAAGATTGGAACATATTTATTGATATAAAAATAAAATAGAACCTTAAAATATAAGTAGATCAATATTTTAGTAAAAAATGTTGATGCTATAGGGAAAAAAATCACCAGAATGTTCAACCTAGAGGCTTAATTTATCAAAATTATCTTTAATTAAAGTCAAAGAAACTTACCCACATTATCTGTAATTGAAATCAAAGAAGATATTTAAGCATCCAGATAAAAGATCAAACAGTATATAACAAGAAAAAAATTTAAGAAGTGTTAAGTAACTTCATATCATCCCTCAACATTTAATGACAGCAGAACAATTTTTACAAGTCCTTAAGTGAAGCAACGTTCACACAGGAAATTTGAGACTTCTGCAGAAGTTAAAAGTTTTGGGAATAGTCCTGTAAGCTTTATTTTTTTTATTTATTTTCATTTTTATTTTTATTTTATTTCACATGTATGAGTGTATTGACTGCATGTATGCAAGTGCATGTATCGTACAATGTCCAAGGAGGTGAAAAAAAGTCATCGGATCCCCTGAAAATAGAGATAGCGATGGTCCTTAGCTGCCATGTGGGTACTGTGATTCAAACCCTGGTCTTCTGCAAGAGTAGTCAGTGCTCTTAACTGCTGAGCCATCTCTCCAGCCCATGGTCCTGTAAGCTTTTCCAAGACAATTTATCTTAGCCAAATAAGAGATTATAGGAAATCTAAAATAACAACTCCTGGTTAATATCAAATCTATCTAATGATATTTCGCTGCCATTCTATATCTGAAGCATTTATATAATGATAATAAAAAAAACATAGAGCTTATAAAATGAGAAAGTGGTGTTGGAGACATGGCTCAGTGGTTAAGGATATTGGCTTCTCTTCCAGAGTACCTGGATTTGATTCCCAGCATCCACATGGCAGCTACCAACTATTTGTTAACTCCAGTTCCAGGGAATCCAATGCCCTATTCTGGCCTCCACATGCATTGCATGACACAGGTACACATACACACAGGAAATACACTCATACACATAAAATAATAATAAAGTAAGTTTAAAAATGAGAATATTAGAGAAAGTAGAGATATTTACATGTGAAGATTATTAGAATGTGTATTGCATAAGAGCTAGACAAATACTGAGAAAAAATGTACTTAATCAAAGGCTGATATATATAAAAGAAAGTTGAGTAAGGAAAAAAGAAGGTATTTTATAGGTCTTAGAGAATCAGACCTAAGTGAGCCTCCTCTGGGACCAGCAGTGCTCTCCCTGGTTGGCCTGCTGAGCTATTGGGGTACTGCTAGGAACACTGGGCACAACTTGCTCTCTGACCATTCATCAGAGCCATGAATTGAACTTTACCGTGGCTTCCCTGTGCCTTTCTTCATGCATCTGCACCATGAACTACCAGCAGCATGTGGCCAAATGGGCTGCCATCTGAGCCAAGATGCAGCACTTGGAGTTGGTCCATACCAAAATCTACTCCATCTTCAAAATGCTGGAGTGTGTGCAGGAACCGGTGTTACCATCACCATTCAAGTTGTTTCTATACCGATCTCAAAATTCTGAACTCAGGACTTGGCAAATAAGAAAGAAAATAATTGGCAAACCAAGATTATGACAGGGTTTCAGGTGCCTGAAAAACAGTGGCAGGTGTGGATCTTGGTGCAGAGGAGTGGGTAGGAATGGCAAAGGGAGGACTTAAAACACGACTCCAGTAAGAACATGTCTCATCACTTGCTCCCCTGACTGTGGACGAAGCACACACCAAAAATAAATAAATAAATAAAAAGCCAATTGGATCCTTGATCATGAAAAAATCAACATTCATCTATCTGTATCCTTCAGCAAAGGGAAAAGTAGTTTTCTCCAATACTGATTCCTTGCTACCAAGAAATTCAACCCAGCAATTAACTGGTGCTTGTGTTTTCTGCTCAGAGCAAGATCACAAAAGTGATCTTTTGTGAACCTGAAGCTGAGGTCCCACTCCTGTTAACCTGGCGCTGTGATGTCTCCCATGAGCCTGGGGCTGTGGTCTCCCCTCTGTGAACCTGGAACTATGGCCCCCTTACCTGAGACTGAATTTGTGGTCCCATCATGTGAACCTAGGGATGTGATACCTTCCTGTTACCTAGAGTTATGGTCCCCTCATGTGAGATGAAACCATGCTCCCTTCCTGAGAACTAGAGCTGTGGTCCCCTGACATGACCTGTAGCTGAGGAACTCTTCGGTAAACCTGGGCAGTCTCCTGTGAGTCAGATCTGTGGTTCTTTCCCATAAGCTAGAACTATAGTCCCTTCCCATGTGCTGTAGCTAAAGTCTTCTTTAAACCCTGAGATAGGGTACCGTCCTGTGATCTGGAGCTGTGGTGCCCTCCAATGAGCAGTAGCTGAAGTCCTCTCCCATAAACCTGGAGCAGTGGTCCTGTCCCATGAGCTGGAGCTGTGGTCCCTTCCAGTGATCCAAAGTTGTGGTTCCCTCCTGTGAGCTGGAGCTGTGGTTCCCTGGCATAGACCTGAAACTGTTGTTCCCTCCTGTGAGCAGGAGCTGTGGTCCCCTGCCATAAACCTGGAGCTGTGGTTCTCCAAAAGTGAGCTGGAGCTGTGGTCTCTTCACGTGAACCTGGACCTGTGGTTCCCTCTTGTGAGCTGGAACTGTGATATCCAAGAGTAGGCCACAGTTCCACATTCCTCTTGTGGTGCACTGACAGTGGATCAGATTGAAGGATGGAGGACTTCCCCAAGTTGTACAGCAGTTTCAGCCTTCTCTGAGTGATTGAATTTCCCCAACTCCCTCCACCAACGTCCCAGGTTCTAGATAAAGGGGCTTCGCCTCTGTGTTGGATTTATGCTGGGAACAGGGGAAGTTTCTATCATTTGCAAATTGGGAAGAATGATTCTCAAGAATAGACTTCCCCTCTCCCTTGATGGCCAGCTATGGTCTCTTGACTCTACAAATGGTCCTGAGCCCCCAAGCCTTCACAATGGCCTTTCTCATTTCCAGGCACCAAGTGTTCCATCACTTTTTTTATTACTCTTCTACAGCCCCAGTGTACCTTCACTTGTGCCCTACAGAAAATGCAAACTGAACTTCTGAACCTAACTGATATAAAAATCAAGATGAAAAATGAGGAAGAACCCAATAGAGGGATGCTTTTGGAAGCCCTCGTCAAGAAATTCCAAAGGACTTTCATATGAACATTTGAAAAGTGCCATGTTCTGACTTTTTTCTAGTTCCCTGTTTAGAACTTGTAATGCCTTTACTTCTCCTTCACATCTCCTATTCATGATTCAAGGACTTTCTTTTCCCCTTAGAGATAAGAGTTATGCAATTTGGGAGTCTTTTAGATACACCCACTGAAGGGGTACTCCAATTGCCTCAACCTGCATCCCTGTTCAGTATGGAGGAAGCCAGAGAGGTCTGCATTCCTATTCCCTATTGGCAATTTGGGTAACCTCTTTAGGGGATGGTGTGATAGAAATTAGCTAGGCAGTTATGGTAAAAAACCCCAAACAAAAGTAGCCAGTTTCTTGGCTGAAAGTCAAAATGTCCTTGGGACTATCAGCAACATACTCTGTTCCAAAGACCAAAAATGTCAAAAGTATTTAGGAGCGTGTATCTAATCCTTAAAAGATTTTAGGGTTACCTCTTCAGAGGGGGAAATGTTAGAGTACCCAAAAGCTCCTTAAAAATAAATAAATGAAAGAAGAAAAAAAAATGAAAAAAAATCACAGTTTGGAAAGTTAAAAATAAAATAATAACAATGTCAGCTATAATAAGATCTACT
>NW_008356318.1:1272625-1285830 GCF_000622305.1 Nannospalax galili
TTCCAAAGCAATATCTACACATGCTATAATAAATATATTGTAATAAAACAGTAATATAACTTTGATTTAAATCTTATTTTCAAACTGAAAAAAATCATAAAAATACATTGGAGGCCTAAATGCCAATTATTAAAAGAATACATCACCCTTGATAATATCATAGTAATAGTTACAAAAGTTATTATGATCCTACAACAAATGGCTTCCATATATTCCCTCATAATATCTATTCAAAAGAAAAAAAATATATTATAGGTTTTATGTTTTCTTGTTTAAATATTAGTGATTATAAACATTATTTTTCAGAGTCTCATATGATATTATCAACATGCTGCATTTTAAAAACAATTATCTTTGATTTTTGAGGTATAGGATAATAACATTAAGAAAAATGAGAAGACAAATTATTCTTGTTTAACTTGCAGGTAATCATTGAAGTGAGCTACCTGATTTTTATTTGTTCTTCAATCATTTCCAAGCCACCTACACTTCTTCAAAATGTGAGCAATATATTATGTTTGAGTAACAATTTACCTTTCATTCAAGGGACAATGAATGTACTGTAAATAAATATTCAGTGAAATATTTCTATCCATTATTTGGCTTATCATGACAAATCTATCAAGGTAAAAAATAAATATCTAGCTGTTTCCTCATTATCTTGTACATTTATAACCAATCCTCGTCAACATTTCTTCGGTTTAATTACCTTTACGAAAAGCAAAGATATTTGCTTGAAGAAGAAACATTTAGTGCTTTATTCAAAAGAAGAATTTAAGATAATTTGACAGAAAGATACTAGAGAGGAGAAATACTAGCTTTACTTAGGCTAACTGCCCAGTTCTAATTAGGCCATGGGCACATGGGCCTCCACTTATTTTCATACCTCCTTTAAAGCCCTGGAGATAAGAGAAGAGGGATCGCTCCAGCCAAGCAAACCATCTGGGGAACAGTCGACCACAACCTAATTAGCACTGCAAATTCATGCCCGGAGTGGTAGCCTCTATTTTTATATGACTTCTTCCTAAATCTTAAAGTTTTAGTAAAATTTATTCTTTACTTTTAAAAGATATTTATCAAAGAAAGGTATTTTAACAAAAGCTAACTACATTAACACATTTTTTCTTTTAAAATTGCCTTACAAAGACCAGTTTGTCATTCATATGCTTTGAATTTTGACAATTGAAAGTGAGTTTCACATTGAACAAACCGCAAAGGTTTATTCATACAAGGTACTTGTAGTCCAATCTAATAATAAATATTAAAATTTAAGCATCAAATAAGTCTTGACTAATTTTGGTAGCATAAGTGTAATCATTCTCATGTTTTAGGATAATTCAAACTGCCTGTGTTGTGAACTTTCAGCACATTCTGATAGAGGATTACTCATCAGGTACAGAGAGGAGAGCAAAATCATAGTCATCTGACTCACAGGTAAGCGATTTTAAACTTTTTATTTTATGTGTATGAGTGTTTTGCCTACATGTATGTAGGTGCACTATTGTGTGTGCCTGGTACTCGCAGAGGCTTGAAAAAGGTGTCAGATCCCCTCTGAACTGGAGTAAGGATGTGTCTTAGCTACCTTGTGCATGCTTGGGAACTGAACCCAGGTTCTCTGGAAGAACAGTAATGTTCTAAACTGCTGAACCATCTCTTCAGCTCCCAGAGTTCTTTTCTAAAGTGAGAGGAAGGTGAAATTTCTAAATAGCTGGATTTAATTTACTTGGTCACCATTAATATTTAAATGCATTTAAGAATAGCCATGTAAAATATTAACGTAAAACATCTAGACCTTAAAAGAAGTATTAGTAAAATATAACCTTTCTTTGTATGTCTGTAAATAACAGTTCCACTGCTTTTTTTTTTTTTTTTTTTTTTTTGAGAAGATTTCTGTGAACACAGTCATCTTCCCTAACTTGAACTAGAATACTAGAATGAGAAAGCATTTAGTATCCATGGAGGTCAGGCAAATTCGGTCAGTCAGTAATAGTTCAGAATGTTTAGTAGTTATCAAATAAGAGTTAGTTTAAAAATTTTAAAGTTGTACATTTTTTTTCCTCTGGAATTCTTTGTTGAACCATCTGCCTTAGACAGCTAATGAACATTGCTGTCTAGACAGAGATGTGACCAATTACCCAATGGGAAATCCCAAAACATGACCAGGCTTCAATAACTCACTGCTCACACCTCCAATCTGCCATCACTGTCTTCTACATTTAATGAATCAACTATCACATTATTCCCACTGACTGTTGTTTTAACACTAGTTTTAAATATGTTAAACATGAATTTTTGCATAAAAGGTAGAATTTGACATCTGTTTTTGTGCTATGGGGGAATCAAAAATTAGTATTTTTAAACGTCATGTATAGAAGTCTGAAGGAAAAAAATTCCTATTATGAAATTGTTATTATATTAAAAATAATAACATATTAGCAGCACTGAGAAAAGACTTTTAAGGATGTATATAATATAGCTGCTCACTATGAAATAATCTATTTTATACAAATTGATGAAACATGAATTGATATAATATCATACAGGAATATGGAAAGAGCAGATAGTAGCATAACACAATTAATAGAATAGGGCTTTTCTAATTCTGATGTTTTGAAATAATATTGAATGTAATACAGTGAAAATATTTTGTCTAAAGGAAAAATCCTTTAGCTTTAAATTCAGAAGTCTAGACTTCTTCATTTTGAATAAATGACAGTAAAACAAGAAATTTACTAAAACCATACTGTGGTTTCTATTGGCCAGGTAGTACTAGAATCACATTTTGATTCAGTCTCTTAATTTTACTTTTGCTATTTTATTCTTTACAGCACAAATTCTCAGAGTGAATGATGCCAACAATGACTTTGAACAAAGAAGACAATCTTTAGGAATGGGGCCCTAATAAAAATTCTGCAATATTTTCTCACAGACAATGGAAAGAGCTAATAGGAACCAGAATGACAAATACAGTTGCCAATAGATCCCTAGATACTTAGACAGAGTTTTAATGACCACACAACACACATAAATTACACAATTGCTCAAGAAGAAGGCCCTGGTGAGCAATGTACCTGGAGGTATAAACTGAGAGTGTTTGGTAGAGTATTTTAAATTACATTTTGTACACTTCTCTGATTTCTTTGCCTTAACAGCTTTAGATTTTTAAAATTAAATTGGACGTGTTCTGGAAGGACCATGTAATAGGAATTAGAATAGTAATATTAATAGATGTTCATTATATATATATAAAGCACAAGTAACATAAACTTGTAAAAGGTAGCCTGTTCACCTGGTCTCCATCATTTCTACCTTGAGCCTAGGCCCCTTTACCCTGCCAGAGAGCTGCTGGCTAGACTTGTAACTTAGTCATATCCTGCCCACTCAGATCACCTACTTTGGGACTAGCCCTGTTCATGCTGATCCAGGGCTCACATCAACCCTGCTTTAACTAGTCAGAACCCAGCCACTTGGTCCCCATTGTCCTACTTTGGGACTAGGCCCCTTTGCCTTGCCAGAGAACTCCTGACTAGCCTGTCAGAACCCGCACACTGATAACTGTCTTCCTTCTTCAGGACTAGGCCCATTCACACTGCTGGAGAGCTCCCAAATAACCTGCCTAGAACCATCGAGCACCTCCAATAAAAAATCAAAAGTGAGAACCTGAAGCACAGACCAACTAACTATTCATACCTGATCAGAGAGTAACCACGTTACATCAACAATAAAAACAGAACTACACTTCAACTCAATAAAATCAGGCTAGAATTTTATATCAGACACACAACCTATAGTAGCAGTTCATATGCCCAGCTCACAACACAAGGACAAAAATATGAAAAACCAAGATACTGTGTTCCCACCAAATTCCACCAATCCTATAGAAAAGTTCTATAATGAGAACTACCCAGAGGAACCCCAGCTCATAGAACTTAAAAGGACAATCATAAACATGATCAAAGAATTCAAAGATTTTAAAGAGCACAGTAACAACTCAAAGAACTTGTAAACGGTAATGTCAAGATTGCTATTGTATTGTGGCTTCTAAATGTCATGATAGGGCATTTAAAATGCAGGAAATAGGAAAACTGCAGTCATAATCAGTCAAGTAACAAGAAAGTTCAAAAGAGTAGATGTGCTTCTTAGAGGGCACTAAAAGGGAAATATCCTGAAAATAAAATATTTTCATTAAAAAAAAAAAATCTCTTTTGGCTTCACTGTGGGAAATTATACTTTCGGTAGATTGTTCAACACATGCAAATGAGCAAACTGGCTTTGGTGCATATTGAGAAAATGATTTAGATTCGTCTTCCTTTAATTCTGTATATTATATTTTCTGCATCAGAAGGAAGATACCTGTGGCCTGTGACTTGGGAAACATACTGCTCAGTCTCTGTCTTAATCTTCTTTCTTTTTGTGGAAGAACATGTTCGAGTGTGCTATCACCTACTGCTAGCACTGGGTCTACCTCTCCTCCTACTCCTGTCTCTTTGGGACTCAGCCCTGTGGATAACTATGGTGAATAAAATGATTGATTTTATGAAATTTTTAATAAGTTGAATGCAATTTATCAACTATGTTGATCACTTTCATCATCACCTCCTATTAACATATATAGAAAATAGGATGTGAATATAAATAATAAATATGAGGAAGAATCAGCCAGAAAGAAATGTTAACACAAAACTTAGAAGTAGCCCAGTGTGGTGGTACACTTCTGTAATCCTGCACTCAGGAGACTGAAGCAGGAGGATATAGAGACTCAGGCCAGCATAGCTGTATTATGAGTTCGTGCCTCATAAGACATTGGACATGTATAGCTCCCCGGGTGGCCCACTCACCTAGTATATGCAAGACCCTGAGTCAAATTTTCCACATGGGGAAAAGAAATCCTAAAAGATAAGAGAGAAAAAAAAGAAAAGAAAAGAAGAGAAGAGAAAAGAAAAGAAAAAGACTTCTGTTCTTTCTAACAATATCTTTCTCCTAAGAGAATTTAAATTTATTACTGCCAGGGATCTAGAAGATCAGACATTCCAGATCTAACCAACCAGAAATTGAGATTCCATCCTAGTGATAGGCAATCTATTTCCTGATCACCCTCTTCTCCAGTGATTAAGATTTGAGGATCCTAGTTTGAAACTAAGGTTTCCAAGTTTCCTATTTCTTTTTTTTGAATATTTTTATTTTATGGGTAGGAGAGTATTGCCTGCATGTCTGTTAGTACACCCATGTCGTGAAATGCCTGCAGAGGACAGAAGAGGCCATCTGATCCCCTGGAACTGGAGTTAAGGACAGTTGTTAGCTGCCATGTGGGTGCTGGGATTTGAACCCGGATCTTCTGCAAGAACAACCATTGTTCTTAACTGCTGAGCCATCTCTCCAGCCCCCAAGTTTCCTATTTCTTGGAAGAATATTATAACAGTATATTGTTTCAACTTATTATTTAAATTCTTCATTTTTATTATGTTCTATTTATTTTCACATTTTGTGAGTTGAATAGATTTAAAGGTTATTATTTTTATTATACAATTTTTTAAATATGAAAGCTTAATCCATCTATATATATTTATGATAAGACTTTTATACTATGGACTTACTCTTGGCAAATGACTTTTACCTAACCTTGTAACCAAAAAGTTAATCTTATTTTAGTTTGCTTACAATGTAGACAAGGAAGCTGAGCCTTTAACTCCTCTTAACTTAAACATAACTTTAATTTCTCAGGACTCTTCCTTGCCCTGGACCTCTAACAATGTATGAATGGGTATGCGTGTGTGGGGACTATCAAAAACTCTTCAAGCAGGGATTATTTGAGTATTTGTTGGAAACAATGAAGGTATGAAGATTAACCCCTTTGTATTGTAAATAATAGATGGGATTAAATTGATAACATTTGTAATGGTTGTGTGTGACGGGGTCAGAAGGTACATAATCCTCCATAATCCTCAAATAAGGGTCTGACTTTTACTTTCCCATTTCATGCTGGATATATTGTTTTAATAAAGGAAAGATCAGGCCTTTGTTGTACATCACAGTTCCAAGAGAATTCTGAAGGAACAGACTCTTATTAGTGGGAGTCTGCTGTTGGATCTAAGAGTCAGGCTGTTTTTATTAAGGCATACCTGGAATGTGGTGCCCATGCTGCCTATATTTGTTTACTTTTTTTTTTTTTTTTTTTTTTTTTTTTTTTTTTTGGTCTCTTTGAAGCAGGGTCTCTCTGTGGCCCCAGCTGTCCTGGAACTCACTATGTAGACCAGGCTGACCTTGAACTCACAGAGATCCGCCTGCCTCTGCCTCCCAAGTGCTGGGGCTACAGGCATGTACCACCAAGCCAAGCTGTTTACATATATATTTTTTTAATTGGGGGGTTCTTTGGGGGACACGGTCTTCCTGTAGCCCCAGCTGGCTTGGAACTCACTATGTAGACCAGGTTAGCCTTGAACTCACAGTGATCCACCAGCCTCTGCCTTCCAAGAGCTGAGAGTAAAGATATGTGCCACCATGCCTGGAATATTTTTAAATTTTATGCATGTCCTCTAGTATTATGTTTTCCATTGCTTTATTTTGCCATTACTTTTATTTTTCCCATTGCCTTATATTACATATTCTTGTTCAGATTACAACACTGCTGTCTAAATTTCTCAAATCCTTTCAAATGTTTACCTTAAATTCAGAGTCAAGTATATATAGTCTTTAGTTTGAGATTTCTGTAGTGCTTCTTTCTATACCTGTTTACTATATTTAGTTTCCAACACCAAATTATTAAATTTATGCATCAAATCTCTCATACTTCTTTTCACAAATACATAGGTTTTGATACTTTCAGGTAATATTTACCTTTTTTACATTTTCTTTTATTTCATTTTTTAAAATAGGGCTCACATATCTTTATTACCTTCTTTTTTAACATCACAACTTTTTAATTAAAAATACATAAACATTATTTCATCATTTCTAGTCATTTACTCCTTTAGAAGTCAGATTCCATCCTTGTTTTGTTTATTTGTAGGTACCTTATTTCATTTCTTGAAATAAGTAGAAAATCATTGCAGTTCAGAAATGTGGCCATAAAATATTTAAGTTAAAAAAATGTATTGACTTTTTCTGTTAGTTTCCTGTTATTGTGATAAAGTATCCTGAAGAAAAAAGCAACTTAAAGAAGAAAAGGTTTATGTGGGTCACATTTCAATGTTTCACTTTGGGTAAGTCAAGGTGTCAGGAACTTGAAGCAACTGGTCACATAATACCCATAGTCATGAGTAGAGAACAGTGAATTAATGCATGTATGCTACTGCACAGCTCACTTTCTCCACTTGTGTGATCACCCCCCCACACCAGGGACTGGTGCCACCAATAGTGGGAAAGTCTTTCCATGTCAGTATGGTAATCAAAATAATCCCCCACAGAAAAGGTCAAAGACCTGCCTTGCAGATGATTCTAGATTGTGACAATTTGACAATTAAAACCAGCCATCACACTTTATTAGAATATCTCATTTTTAACCTAGTGAACTTGAGGTTCTTCAGTTCAAACTGGCTTGATTTTGTGCCAACAATCCCAGCTGCTGCCAATTCATGAGTGCAGTAGCCTTGTCATGCCCAGAAGACACTATTTTGCTGTAATCCTCCCTGACCTCTGACTGTTACTTTTTCTCTGTTCCCTGCTCTAGTCCCAGAATCCTTGAGGGGGTGGCTATTGTTAGGAATTAGGAGTTTTAATTGTCTCCTGGGTCAGAACTCTCTCTTGTGATTTCAGTACCAAAATGTTAGGAATTAGGAGTTTGAAGGTGAGAACTCTCTCCTTGGTTAAATGGTAGGATCATGGTTTGAAAGAGTAGCTGGTGGAAAGGAAAAGCAAACAACCTCATATAATCTGAGCTGACCAGCAGGAGAGCAACAGCCATAGGGCCCAAACAGAGGGGGAATTTAAGTACTTTTGCGTACGTAAATTGTGTCATGGGAGTGGAGTAGGAGATTAGGGCCTGCATCTCCTCTGCACCATCACTTGGATCTTGGAAGGACTTGCTTGCAAAGGAAGATAAGTTTGCAAATCTTTATTGCTGGGGTTTATGGGGATCCCAGATGGACTTGGTTGCAAAGCAAAAATTGCCTTATGATTTGAAGCTTATGGAAGTCTCCCTTCAGTTATTAATACTGTCTAAAGACCTGTTGCCTTCTTCGATTTCTCTACAAACCTCTTATTTCCTTTTAAATTATTAAAGTCAAGAATAGCAATCCTTTCTCTCAGAAAGAAAGATGGATTCTAGATAAATAGGAAGCAAACTATCAAGGATTCTGTTTGCCTCGTGAAGTAGTTGCAGCAATTACAGAGGGAATTCCCACCAAGTTCTCTGATTTGTTCATGTTGTAAGTTTCTCAAAAATGGAACAAATTCTGAGAGGAAGAATTAAGAGATCAGATCCTTGATTTTCTGTAGGTATAAACAAAAAAACAAAATAAATACTGTGAAATGTTGACAGATTGAAATTAATCTACTTCCATTTACTCATAACAATAACCCACATTTACAGAATGTTATTATAATGGTTTTCTACTTAGATCTTGTTACTGGAGTTATCAGGTATCGTGTGTATGTGTGTGTGTATGTGTGTGTGTATTTATCATTAAGAATATTTAAATGGGCTGGGCATGGTGATATATGGCTTTAATCCCAATCCCAGAATTTGGGAGGCAGAGGAAGACAGAGCTCTGTGAGTTCGAGGCCAGCCTAGTCTACTTAGCAAGTTCCAGGGCAGCTGGGGCTACAGGGTGACCCTGCCTCCAAAAGACCAAAAAATAAAAATAAAAAAATTTCAATGGGAAGCTGAGCAAGCTAAATTTAGTCTACCAGCTAGAGGCTTTTATTTGGATGATCCTGAAAGCATTATTTTAAAATTGTTTTTACTACAAAACACCAAAAATGTCACCAAGTTAAAAGTCAGTGAAAGAGTACCACTGTAGAAGCAATAAACTCCTGCCACATGATTTTGATGCACCAGACAAATTCACAGAATCACGTTAAAGAATTCATACGAAAAGGCCTAATTTTTAAGAAAGGTATCATTTTTCTTTACTTGACCTATTTCATTAGTCTATTTCTTATGTTAACTCAAGAAAAAACAAATATGGTAAATAAAATGATCGAAGGAATAACTACATTTCTAAAGAAATATATCTCACTTGTATTTCAGTAACTGTCTTAGTGGGAAAGTGGAATTATGTTGGAAAATATTGTTCTAAATATGGAAAAAGCATAAACAAAGAAAACTGCAGTGCACATTGTGGTCTACTTACTGCCTTAACTCCTTCAAGACCTAGGAACTATTCTCCCATCTAAGAGCACTGTCTGATGACTCACTGAATTTCTCCTCAGAAATGGCCTTATTCAGAGAACTGCTTCACACAAGATTGTAGAAAGTGAGGCATGGTGGCAGAAATCTTTAATCTTAGCACTTAGGAGACAGAGGCAGGCAGATCTCTGTGAGTCTGAGGCCAGACTACTGGTCTACATAGCAAGTTCCAGGTCATCTGAGGCTACAGGGAGACCCTGTCACAAAAAGACCAAAAACGAAAGCAAAACCATGCATACAAGAGGTGCGCTGAGGCAATGCTCCCCTTCCTGTCAGCTGAACTGTATTGCAGAACAACTTTCGCATCCTTCCACCCAGATGTGCTGCTGAGGGCAACTTCTCAATACATTGTCTGTATGGAAAACCTAGCTCTGAATTTGTTTTCTCTTAGGAAAGTAACAGAAGGAAAAGTAATACCCATGCTAAGTGATTTGGATTTACAAAATATTTTTCTATGTTAGTAATTATGAACAAGTGTCTATTATCCATATGCTGCTTTCCAAAGGTTTTGCTTATCCTAAGCCAGAACAGAGACTCTTTCAAGGTTCCTTGTTTGCCACTGTAATTTTCTACTTCAATTTCAGTCTGAAAAAAATTTAAATGACACTAGCAAATATGGAAAAGAAAATTAAAATAAAATTTCACTCTTCCTGCCGGGACTTACCAAAGTATGTTACTGTCATTGGCTTTTGGAAAGTTGATTGCAAAAATGTAAGCAGAGCCAAGGCTTGCCTGCATTGGGAGATGGGGAAGAAATGCTACCAAATTGCCTGGTTCTTTCACTGAGTATAAGGTAAGTCAGTGGAGTGTGGTTTAGTGACAAGGCACTGCCAGGGCATGTGCCAGGGCCTGGGTTTGATTCCTAGCACTACAGAAAAACACACAGAGAGAGAGAGAGAGAGAGAGAGAGAGAGAGAAAGAGAGAGAGAGAGAGAGAGAACAGCTGTCTTCATTTCTACACTAAAGTGCGTAATATACTGATAGGAATATAAAAGATAATCAGTAGCGCCAGCTGTAGTGTTTGCACACCTTTAATCCCAGCACTTGGCAGGCGGGGGCAGGTGAATCTCTGAGATGAAGGCAAACATGATCTACAAAGTGACCTCCAGGCCCAACTGAGATGATCTTGAATCAGAGTACTGTCAATTATATACCGTGGTCATTAAAGAGGTATACTGCTATTCCTAGTTTTTAAATAACTCACATAAAGATTAGTTCACAATTAGAATCCATTAAATATTTTGATATAAATAATGAAGTCAAAAGCTTTCCTGTAGAATAGATTTTTCTCTTTGAAAAGGTTTTTCTTCAATCTGCAAATAAGTATTGAAATTAGATATCCATGCCATGTTAGATGCATGTTAAATAAAGAGTAACGTAAAATAATTGGGGCTAAGCTAATAATCCTCATGTTTTAAAGATTTCATTTTAGATTATAACCCCTTTCTAAATGCATGGTGCTACTGAAATTAGTCAAAGCTCTTTCGCCCAGAGGGCTTTGTAAAATATCTGTGATGAAAGAATAATCATTTGGATTTTTATCCATTGCAGATCAGAACATATGCATGTTATCAGTTTGGCTATAAATGAAAATGCAATGATAAAATAAATGCTTATGTGAGACTTAAATTAATTATCAGAACATAGCTAGAAGCTATAAGAATATTAGAGATGTTAAACCCATAATAAGATGATAATACAATTACTTTTCAGCTATACTTACAATAAGACTAGCAGAAGAATAGGCCTGTATTTGGACAAATAATGCAGGTTTCACACAATGCAGCTTCCATCCAAGCTTATGGTCAACACTGCCAATTGATTATGCAACTTTTAAACTACTTAACCATTAAGTAGATGTGAATTCTGTCTTTTCCCACAGAGCACTCCAGACAACCACTTTGAATCGATTGGTATTGACATAAAACCTGCTTTCCAGGAAAAGAAATGAAAACTATGTAGATAAATAAAAAAAAGCTTATGTGATTCCAGTTTGGGTTTTGTCTTCTTTTATTCTTGTCAAAGTCATTTTTATTCGTTAATTTTCATTAGTTTGATTGTGTTTTACAACATATTAGCCGGTCAGTCCATCGTGGAAATGATAAACAAAACAAAACAACAAAAACACAAGTCCAAGCCAACTTGAAAAGCACTAACATAGACAATAAAAATCAAATACTGCTAATGAAAAACCACAAAGGGAGTCACCAGGCATAGTGATGCATGCCATTAATGCAAGCACTCAGGAGGCAGAAGCAGGCAGATCTCTGTGAGATCCAGAACATGCTGACCTGTTTTCTAGGCAATCAGGAGGCTACTGACATGTTTTCAAGCTCCTACCTTGGTGCAGCTCAGCCACATCATTATGTGATCCAGTCTGCTACACCAGACCTTTCTCTCCATTACTGAATTCCATTAAAAAATCATGGAATTAAACAAGCTTTCCAATGGCTAAAGTGGTCTTAAACATACTTCTGTAATTCTGTAATACGTATTTATGTAAAGTGGAAATCTCAATATTGCAAATATCAAATTAAAATATTAAGAAATTCTTAAAATGCTGAAAATGGTCTATGTCAAACAGTACCAAATATTCAGCCAAGGTCAAATTCTTTATGTAAAAATATATAAGCACAACCTTCCTATTACTGTGCAAATATACTGTTGTCTTTAACAAATGGTAAATTATACATTTACCAAATGGCTATTTTAAAATAAAATTGTTTATGATTTACTGTCAGCATATACTTGATTTGCATGCAGACTTTATATACTATAAAGCCAGATCACATAAAAATTTCTCCAGTGAAAAGGGGTAAGTAGAAATAGGGCCATAAATACTGAACTGCTAATGACTAACCTCGATGTCTTGGTTAACTAATTTGTAAAATGTATTTTTCTTGGCATGAGATTTTGCCATGAAAAGGCATTTAAAATCTGTCCATTATCTTTCCTACACTGAGTCCAGTAAGTGCATCATACTATTTATCACAATA
Organism: Nannospalax galili; assembly: GCF_000622305.1. Lineage (NCBI taxonomy): Eukaryota > Metazoa > Chordata > Mammalia > Rodentia > Spalacidae > Nannospalax > Nannospalax galili. The sequence continues at coordinate 1,284,968 of NW_008356318.1, forward strand.
ATTTCATCAGAAAGATATTGTCATTTTCATTTCTATATGGCGAAGCTAAGACTTTAGAATTGGAATCATTTTTCCAGTTTCAACATAAGAAATGAAACTCAGTTCAGCGCAGGTATGTTTTTCCCCAAAGCCTGAGATTTTCAGAGGCATGTGTCTTCTAAAGAAAAAAGCTGATAATGCAAAAAGAGTAAAGAAAAAAGTGATATGTATAAACTGGATAAAAATATATGCACCTAGGAATGTGAAATCTGCTGGAGTGAATTCCTAAGAGCACATTGTGCTCTATAAATAACATGGTGGAAAATAAATCAGGCCTATTTGAGGCACCATAACAATAGAGACCAAAGAAATGAAAAATAGAAGAGAGTGCAAAAGTACACTCTGGCTCATGAATTCATCATGTTTATGAGAACAGTTCTACTACATGCGGAGAAAAACAGTCTCAGTGTGTAAATGCAGCATTTATGCTCACACAGCAGGAGCCCAGCAGGCCACAACAGCAGCAGTGAGGGCCTAGCAGCAACTGTAATCTCCACTGGAAATGCAGCTGAGCTGTCTGTAAGGAAATATGCCTTGGTGATAGAAGGAAGATAGCTAAAGATAGAGTCTGAGGCTCTGTCAACAGAAAGCTCCAATCCTATACAATCTAAGCCACAGAAGCTGGTGCTTTGAATACAGTAAGATCAGGAGGGGCGATCAGTTGCGCTCCTCTGATTCGTTCATATTGATGAACTGAGATTAAAAAACTATGTGGCAATTATATATTAGCACTTATTTTCTAAATTAACTTAGACTTATAAGCCAATTTGAACTTTTAATTTATTTATTAAATATTTTAATATATTTAATTAATATTAATATTT
>NW_008356318.1:1286040-1303493 GCF_000622305.1 Nannospalax galili
GTACTAAAAGAAATACTATGAAATATTGTGTAATTTATTTAAATAGTTCTAGGTCCAAATAAGATGCTAGTTCTTAGACATGAAACTGTGAGGGCCATCTAGATCTATAAAGGAAGAAATTCCTGGTAGATGGAGTAGGGAGAAACAAACTCATACCTTCTGCCATTTTTAATACCCTTCCCTTTTAAATTATAAATTTTACATCAATGCCCATTAGTGAAATTATTCAATTGGTAAACATATAGTGCCATAAAAAAGAAGTATAACACACACACACACACACACACACACACACACACACACACAAAGCAAGAGACAGAGCAAGAGACACACAAACATGGCAAAGACAGGAAGGAAGAGGAGACAGGAAGATGCAGAGTCAACTACTGGGTATTAGCATGGTTAAATTTTAGTTCCCTACTTTCCTCTGCTGTACATTTGACAGTCTTTGAGATGAGACCTTGTGTTTTAAGATTTATCAGTTTAAATGAACAGGGAATTCTACAGATTGAATATCAGACTGGCTTTCAAGTTATTCTTCCAAATAGGGAACTTTTTCTAAAGTATATTTTCTAAGACATAGACAAGCTTGAACTGTAATACGGCTTGTATTCCTTGTCTTAAAAGGAGTTCTGGAATATTCTGCATTATAAAATATGTGTGTGACTTTTAGAAATTATCAATATCATGATCAAGGTATATAATATAAAAAAAACAGTATGAAACTTGAGAAACAAAAATATTCAACATTTATGTTATAAGATTTGTTCAGAAAAATTGGATTAGGATTAAAAAACTTCACAAAATGGTCAAAAGACTATAGTCATTCTCTTGTTATATTTTGTTCAGGGGTATTTAAAATATACAAAAGCTCTACAGATGTCTTCCCAAGGATGGACTAAAAACAGTGCCATCAAAACTTCAATTATAATGGTCTGTTGAGGTGGGTAACAATCAGAACAAAAATAATAAGCTAACTCATTGTCTGATATAGATGTTTTTACTGTATTAGTAAATGGTACCCAAACATTTCCTGAAATGTTATTAAACATTATTAAAACTTTAAAATGTAAATCCTTAAGAAAAATAAGTCAAGACTTTATTTTCGAAGATTACTAAACTTGGAAGTGCTAAGAAAGCCAAGAAGACTCATTTGGACTATCCCAAATGGCATCAGTGCCAAGGCTATTGATGAATCAAAGCAGATTTCTGTGTCACTTTCTACCTTAAACTCCAGATTATTTTTCTATTCACACATGTTCATAAAAGTTTAACTTGCAGCTGACAGACCCTTTATTATTAGCTGGATAAAATAAAACACTAGTCACCTGTTCAAATCATCTTTCTGCTTTTCAATGAAAATATTTTATTAGCTGGTAGAATTTCTTCATTTCCCAGAAAGAAAGGACAGGGGAAACTTCCATTGTTCACACAGACGGAGCTGTCAACCAGAAACCTCATCAGTCACTGGATTGCCCTTGAGCAGCACAGTTTTATGATATTTCTAAAGAGTCTGTTTGTACCTGAAAATGTTCTTCCATTTAACAAATGCACTCTTGAAGTAGACACATTTTCTGTCTCTTCTATTCTCAGACCAAAAAAAGAAAGAAAGAAAAAAAGAACAGATATTTTTCTTCACTGTCTTTCTTTGTTTTCCACAAGCACATTCAATAAACTGTTCTGTCAAGAGTAAGAGCAAAGGGCCCAATTCAATAAAAAATTGCTGTGATTATGCTATGCAATTTTGCTCTCACTACTTTATCACAATTTGCCATTCAAGTGGACACTGCTGTGCTTTCAACTCTAGAGGGGAAACAGCCCCATCGACTGCTGCAAGGTCATTTTCTACCAGAAGACACCAGACTTATTTGAGAGCTTATCTTATGTCAGATATGAAGCAGTCTTTGTGTCACAAACCAAGTTGTGACTTCTTATAACACAAAGTAAACAAAATGGGTCATTGTCAAATAACATTTATTTACCTAGATAACACCAGAGTCGTGTATAATTGCCTGTTACGTAAGAAGGTGCAGTTCTTTCTATCCTCAGAGGTATATTTATTTACTGTTCTTCTTGATTGCTGCCCCACCCCAAGGCCATTCTGAGGGATGGAATATACAAGGAAGGAGCTCCCTTGGAAGTATGATCCTGTTAGCTTGCTGTGCATAGGAAATTTGAAGGACAAGTAAGAAGTGAGCTAGGTCTCAGTTCAGTTAGGTTATTTTGCTGATAACTACACACATCTAGGGTTTTTTCAATATATAAAGTAAAATATTTGTAGGTTTCTACCAATAGATGCGTATATTAAAAGTTGAAATATACTTGAAACTGCTATTGGTCAATATAAATCTTATTAAGACATTTTATGTTCATTATATTTGTATAACACTTTGAAACCTGGTAAGCATTTCAGCTCATCTTAATTTAGACTAATGATATTTGAAGTGCTCAGCATCACTACTTAACTGAGCAGTACCTCTTTAGAGTCTTATAGGTAAGGATATACATGTGGAAAAAATATCAAAGAATTACAGAATATTCCTAGATCTCTAAGATGCTCCTGGAATTTCAGGAAGGGAAGAGAGTACATCTGTTGAAGGATCAAGGACAGTTTATGACTATTTGCTCTGCTCTGGTTAGACTCTGGCCTTTGCTTTAACAGCAAAGGATGTGAGAAAGTGAAAAGATTTATTATCGGCTGAAAAGCATAAATAAAAATTGAAAGCAAAGAGTAGAATGTACATGAGGAGGATATCTGTTATACTGTGCCCGGAGGTGACTTTAAGAGGACTCAGGCACATAGGAGCTAGTATGAAGGCTTTTACTGATTAATGAAGTGTAATGAACTGGCCAGCAGCAATGCCACCGGAAACAGTGAGTGCAAGTTTTCCTCAATTTACAGCAGAATTCCATCCTGATAAACGCACTGTAAACTGAAGAGATCTTAAGTTGAACGTGCATTTACATTGCCTAACCTGCTGAACATCACAGCTCAGCAACACCCTTGAGTACCATTTTTTTACCTCATCAAAGTGGGAAGTGACTGAGAGCTGCAGCTTGGTGCTGCTGCTGCTGCTGCTGCCACTGCCTTAAACTGTGAGAGAATCATATATGTATTCATAGCCAGCAAAAAAAATAAAATAAAAATACAGCTTCTATTGAATGAATGTCACTTTTCACATCATGGTCAACTGGTAAACCATTAAGTCAAACCATTGTACATCAGAAAACATGCACACTGGAAGAATAAAAGCACAATGAATATTTTTTGGAAATGTTAATAGGACTTTGGAGTCTAAGTGAAGTTTCAGTTAAAAAAATACAAAAAACAAAAACAAAAACTCAGATTGATCAATGAAGGCAGATTAATAAACACATTGGAAATGACAGGGAAGAAAAATCACTGAAGTAATGTAAAAATAAGAAACCCAGGGCTGGAGAGATGGTTTGCTGCACAAGCATGAGGAGCAGAGTTCATATCCCTGTGTCCATTAAAAAGATAGACATGTTCCAATGCATACATGTAAGCCCAGCACCAAGTGGGGCAGAGGATCATTAGGGTTTGTTGGCTGCTAGTCTAACCCCAAAACAAAAGTTCCAGTTCCAGTTTCAACCAGAGATCCTGCCTCACAAGGAATAAGGTGCAGCATAAGACAGGACACTCCACACATTCCTCTGACCTCCACACGTCTCCCCCCACATGTGCTCATAACACACACACACACATGCAAGCATGCACACACGTGAGGTGGGGGTGTCAGAATTTGAGCATATTATAGATGTTTGTTTTCTTTTATTTTGGGTTTTGGTTGGATTTTTTGTTTGTTTGGTGTGCAATACTTATTTAGAAGCACAAAACAAGTCACTGTATGTAGATCTTTGAGACCATCTGAAAGAGGTAGAGCTGAAGCTCTGAATGGCTGTCTGGTCTAACATTGAACTAAGAGTTACAGAGAAGAATTAGACTTTGAAACTATGTAGTTTGATATGACCCATAAATGAGAAATGATATGTAAGGAAAGCAAAGCAATACAACCTTGAATAATTGGATAATCAAAAGTCTAAAGAGAATTAAAACATAGGAAATAAAAGGCAGAACAAAAACGCAGAACATTATTCAACTCAATGCCTCCTGTAGTACAGTATCTCAGAGAATATTCTTGAAATCTTAATGCCATGACCCCAAGTCATACGGGAGAATGAGAAACTGGTTACTCCATTTCTGCAGAGCACCACCACATTAGGAAAACGCAATGAACTAAGAAGGAAATACCAAGAGTGCGTGCGTAGACTATGTTTAGTGCATATTGTTACATTTTTCAAATCAGATTTTATAATTCAGAAAAAAAAAATTCCTCATTTTCCTGGGAAACTGAACCAGATGAATGAATAATTCTTATAGAATTAAAGTCTAGAGGCTTTTACTTTGCATGTAATTCACTGGAAAACTTAACAAAAGAACCAGACTGGGACTGGGAGTGAAAGATGTAAAATATGATTTTAGTTGAAAAGATGTGCATTTCCCTTTTAAATAAGGAAAAGCTTACTTAAACCAAGAATATGCGTGTGATCTGTGAAAATTAAACTGGTCTGTACACAGCTGACAAGATTTAGCTTCATGAAGATAGGCTGAGGCTGGGGGTGGGGTCGGGGAAGGGGCGCTGACAGCTATACCTCCTGAGAAACACCAGGCTGTACAGTTCTCACCTCATAGATGGCCAGAAAGCCATCAAAATGAAATCATGCAAAAAACACACTATCCACAGAATAAAGGCATCGAGCGTGTTACATAGACTCAAATGTTTACAATTGACAATAATATTAGGACTAAAGAATATTGTTGAGATATTAGAACATTAAGAAAATGGTAAGTGCATTGATAAATCTAAATACATTAACTTTTCTCTGTGGGTAAAGAAAATCTTGGGCAGGAACATTTGTTTCAAGGTGAGAGATAAATGATGTTATCACTTCCTACCGTATCAAATGCTAAAAATATTGATTGAATTTAGGTTCAACACATCTCGGTAGTAACTTTTAAAACAAACAACAACAACAAGAAAAGCATGCTGTTTTGCTAAACATAAAAATTGGATAGGAATTCAAAATATTGTAATTATTTAATTGTATAAGAATCCAGTCAACCAAAGCAAAGCACAATAATGAGATTTTCAAAGTTTTAGAAAAAAGAATAAATCAAAATAAGGCACTCTTGTAATTCTCTTGGGGACAGTAATTGGTACAAACTTTTTTTTTTCTGTATTTCTAAGCATTGAGAAGAGTTCTGAATATTTTATTTTAGTTGATTGATCTGCTCCAGATAGTCTAAGCATTTTCTTCAATTAATATATATACTTGCTAAGGGAGCATAAAAGTTTAAATAAATTAAAGCTATCACTCAGAAAATAAACAGGAAACTCCTAGTGAACAAATGATAAAGACTAATGAATTTCATCTTAAAATGTTTCTCTATCTTTATGGCCATGTATAATAAGAATATTACCATACAGTGTGAACATTTTAGCTTCTAAATGTTCTGTGCTTATTTACTTATAATAGCAAACACGGCTGGGCGCTGGATGACACGTGTGTACTTACATACATGCAGACATAGCATACATACACATAAAATTAAAATAAATTTTTTAACAGATGATAAAGTGTCTCAGTTACAGATAGCATGATCCTGTATATGAAAAAATATATAACTAAACAAATAAAATAATAGTGAAAGTGGAGAATATAAAATCAACATACAAAAAATAGTTGTGTTCCTGTACACCAACAAAAACTTATCCCACCACTAATAAAGGAAATACAAATCAAGGAAATAATCCTATTTACCATAGCATCAAAAAATAATAATAATAACCTTGGAACAGAATTAACGATGAAGGTAAAAAAATCTGTGCACTTAACATTGTAAAACATTGATGAAAAATTGAAAAGGATACAACAGAGTTGAAAAATATCCTACAGTCTTTGTTTGGAAGAATTAACATATAAAATTGTGTATAATTATCAAGGCCTTCTACAGATTTATCATAATCCCTATCACAATATCAATAGCATTCTTCAGAGGCTCTGAGAATTCAAAATGATCTTGAACTAAAAGGTCAAAGCTAGTGACATGATGCTACCTGATTTCAAAATATATTTCAAAGCCACAGTAATCAAAACAATTACAGATATTAGAAAATGGCACAGAGACCAACGTAACAAAATAAAAGAGCTTTAAAAATTATAGTAAACTAATTTTCAACTGAGCTATACAATATGTTCCAGGCCACCCTAGGTGACAGAGTAAGACTTTGCTTTAAAACAAATATAATGTTATTACATTTTATGTTATAAGCATAAACATTTTTAATTTGTCAAACTTGCATAAAGCTGTAAAAAATTTCTTTTGTAAGCTATTTTCCTAATCTTCTATAATCTATAATGATCATTCATTGTTTTTATGATATTAAAATTAACTAATCTTAATTTGACTAATATGTCACTATCCAAACAGTACTAATGTTAATCAAACATCATTATTTCAGTCTAATCAGAAATCAATTATTTAAAAACCGTGATACTCGTAATAAGTAAGTACAACCTGCTGTGTGTCTTCTGCACAAATCATCCATCCCTCTGCCAATTTCAGGATGTAAGTTTTAGCTAATTAATGACAGAAATCACTGTCAAAAATCAGGAATCATATATGTGACAAGCTACTATTATTAAAGGTACATGTGGAGATTTTTGTGCCAAGTTTATCGTGTATATAGATTTTTAAATTGAAAGCGCTAGGTGGTTGTTTTTTTTCCTCCACATCTTTCTCAATGAAAGTCCCAAGCTTGATGAGGGACAATTATTTACATAATCCACTTTAAATATCACTTTGTTTATACTTCATTAACAGTAATAAAAATATTATGACTGCTTTAAAAGGAAAAAGGATATGTTCATTTTTGAGCTATTTCTTTATCGAAAATATCAATAGTTTTGAAATAATTCACCCTTGATAAATTTTATGGCAATCAATTAGAAAACAACGTCTTTACATTTATTTAATGTATTGGTTGCCACTTTGTTACACACAACCCTATAGGTATCATTTTACCAGTTGGGACTACTAATAAATACTTGCCAATATAAAAATATTTAGTTAATTTCACCTTTAAGATAGATACTTGATTAAGGGTCATACAGAACACAAAGCAATGCTGTGCCTCTATCCAATTTATGCAAGTCTGTAGGGTAGACTACAGTGTGGTAGGCATTTTTTTTACTGTAATTATTTTAATTATCCAGGTCCTGTTCATAGCAAATGTAGGAAATCAATGACCAAAAGGGGAAAAGACAAAAGAAAAAATATCATATATTGGTGCTTTAGAGTGGGAATTTTTAAAGACTTTCAAATTAGCCAGCTGTTCAAATAAATAATGCATGTTGCAGCTGGCTCTCACACGGGCCTGAGTGTCCAATAGAAGCAGATGTCCTGCTTCTATAAATGTGTTCAGAGAGGAAGGTTCTAAATTGACATTGAAACCAATTGTGACACAAGCACACAAGTGAACATTTGCTTATAGAAATCATGGGTTGAACATCTACTTCTCTCAAAATTGCTATAGGCATCAGATCAAAATGTGTTTTAAACAAGAGGTATGGAAATACCATATACACTCAACCAGTGAAGTGATATTTCCACTGATTTTGTTTTAGATAAACTCTTCAGTCTCCATATTTGAAAAGGAAAGTTGTTTCATTTTAGAAATGTCTTTAAAATCGAGAGAAACAGCAGCTCAGGAAATGAATACAGATCTGTCTACAGTGATTCTTATCAGTAATGATTTAATGAGAACTTGGCTTGAGTCTAGAACTGCTGACAAAGTAAATACCAAGATGAAAAAGTTCAAACTGAACATTTAATGGAAATATTAAAGCATAATGCAAACCCTGTCTTGAAGAATGTTTAGGTAATGAGGAAGACCAATTTCAATAAATGACAATATTTTAACTCATACAAGCAAAAGGGACACATGACAAAACATAGGTCTACACTGGACAGAAGAATGTCATCATAGTAAGAGCTGAGAATTTTTTATAAAGTGTGCAATGATGGGCTGGGTTTGAAGCCTTTTATTTTCAAAGACACGTAGAAAAAATAATTTACTACAGATTCTATTGGCTAGTAACATGGAACAATTTTACATATACTGATGTGCTGATATGAAATGCTAAATTTGAAAGCAAATATTTTACACAAAATTAGTTGCACTATGTTTTATAAAGATAGATTTCAATAAATTATCTTAGATACTTTAAGGATAGCAGGCCAGTTATTCCAACAAGAATGCATTGTGGTCTATGTTGAAATTAAACTGACTTTTATTAACATGATGTTCTGGATAACATTCTTTTAAGCCGAGAAAAGGAAGTTCATTTATGGGAATAAAAAGCTAAAGCTGGCTTAGAAACAGTATTCTAGGTGGTGCATTTTTGGCCTTGTTCTTAGATATGGTTAGTACCTTTAGCACTCGCACAAGTAAGTCTAACCACTCAGTGTTAAACAGTGCAGCTTCCTATCCCAGCTGCCAGCAGTCATGAACCTCAGTACAAGGACTGTGATACAAATGACGGCACTTTAGTTGAGTTGTCATTGTCAAGTGATTTGAATAATCAACCAAATATTTAACAAAATTATATTCCAGAAGGAAATGAACAAACTTCAAAATAGTTACTCAGCACAGTATGTTAACTCTTACACATGGTTTGTTTCATTTTATTAGATTTAGCAAATAGTTATTGGGTGTCTACCACTTGCTGATCACCAGTTTAGATAATATGTATATCTGAATTTAAGACACATAGATTAGAGAGATGGCTCAGTGGTTAAGAACACTTGCTGTTTTTTCTGAGGACTGGGGTTCGATTCCCAGCACTCACCTGGCAGCTAACAACCATCTGTAACTCCAGGGAATCTGACGTCCTCCGTGGGTACTGCACAACATGGATGCACTTATGCACATGCAGGCATAACACTCATACACGTAAAATAAAAAAATAATCAAAAAAGGGAAAAACTTTGCAGATGGTACACAGGCTGAAGCAGTTTCCTCCTGGATATCATTTTCTTTAAATCTGTCAAGGTCTTCATAAAAATCCTAATCTTTGACCTTTTTTTTTTTTTTAATTAAAAATTGAGTATGAGCTCATCCTTCACTTCTTTGTTGAATAATGCTAATGTCTATCTCATCCCATGAATGTGTTGAGGGACAGTCTTGATGATCTCAACGACAACGCCTTATGGGCCCACCCTCTCAGAGAAGTGGTACAGAATGAGCCCTTTGCCTTTCTGTATGTCAGTGCATCTGAAAGAAGGAGTATGCATCCCCGAGTAGATGGTAGCAAAGTGGTTGTGCAGACCATAGACGTTCTGTAGAAACTCAATGACATTAGATCCAGGACATACAAGAGGGCAGCACAGTCAGACTCTTGATAAAAGATGAAAAACATCTTTACATTTTCAGGATTTCTCTAGCATTGAGATTGAGGATTTTGCTTATAGCAGCCACCAAGTAATGAGTTTTGGAATCATGATTTATTATTCTGACAAGAAGAATCCTGCATCTAACTGGTCCCTTTTTTTATGTCTTTTCACACCTCAGGGCTGTAACTGTGAATCACCAGCTCCAGGGCATATAAATTCATACATGATGTCTGTGCCCAGAGTCCAGAGAAGGCGCCTACCACGCAGAAGCAGCCCAGAAAGGAACCAGACAACAACTGCAGCAGCAACCAGGTATGAAGTTTTGATAGATTCTCACCTAGTAAGTAACATCATGATATCATAGTGAGGGTAGAATTCTAGGCAAAGTCACTAACATGTACCAAATCAGGCATATTTGAGGTATGCATTAGCCAGATTTAGAATAACTGAAACTCAAGATAAATATGGGAAGCAGAAGACAGAAGAAGTGGAAGTCACAAATGATCTTGTCTGCATGCTAACAACTTCACTCTTTCTTCTTCAAAGAAGTAGAATCAAGATGCTTTAGTTGTGTTTGATGGACAGGTTTTAGATATTTTACATCAGGAAAGTGAAGCTCCCTCCATGCATTGGGCTCTTTCATCGAATGCTAGTTCTTATTTTAACTCATCTATTTATTTCAACCACTTACCAGTATTCAGGAAACTAGCTAGCCTTCAGATCATTTTGTTATCTTCCCTTGTCATTCCTAGAGTAGCATTTTCTACACAGTAGAAGATCAATTAATTCTTGCTGAATTAAACTGAGAATTGCCTTAGCCCATGACCAAATCAAAGCTCAGGATTCATCACCATTTATTCAAGATCAGCTAGTCTATGGAAAAATCGACAGAAGAAATGAAATAAATTATCAGGTGGATTCTTCCTTCATCATAACAAGGAGAGTTTCATTGTAATAGTCAAACTGTCTCCACCTACATTTTCCGCAAATACTATAAAGTCAGTATTATCATATTCGCATTCACTTCTGTTCAGGGGTTTCCTATCTCCCATGTTCATACCTGTGACTGTGAAACATAATTAATCACCAATGCCACATCATCTTGATTTTTAAAAGATGGCAGTTTGAATGTGGTCATCCTTGTTCTCATACTCTTCAAATTCTCTACAAGTTCTTCCAATTTCTTCTTTGTGGCACCTCTTGAAATATACTCAGGGTTTCCTTTGACTCTTTCCTGTACTTTTGCAATAATGTCTTAACTATTCTCCCTGGTGCCATAAATCTTCTTCAAATATATCTTATATTTTGAGAACATAAAAGGCAACACTGGACAACCATCATTATAATAGTGTGTCAAAGTTTCAATGTCAATTAACATTATTTTGAAGAGTTCACCTAATGCAATTAGCTTTAAAAATTAAGTATTAGGAAGTACATACTGAAAAGAATAAAACATTTTCTTTGAAGAGTATATGATTTTTTAAAATCCCATTCTTTTTTGAAAATGTATTTTATTTATTATTTTTATTTTATGTGTATGAGTGTATTGCCTACATGTACGTAAGTGCACCTGTGTTCTACAATTCAGGAAGTCAGAAGAGGTTTTCAGATTCCCCTGGAACTGGAGTTACAGATGGTTGTTAGTTACCATGTGCATGTTGGGAATCAAACCCAGGTACTCTGCAAGAGCAGTCAGTGCTCTTGACTGTTGAGCCATCTCTCCAGCCCCCAAATCTCATTCTAAACAGCAACGGTTTTCTCTGGGTATGGTGGCATACACCCTTAATCCTTCCCTCTGTGAGGTTTAGGCCAGCCTGACCCACACAGTGAGTTCCAAGACAGCTTCGGTTATAGGAAAGTCTTGTCTCAAAAAACAAACAAAAATCCCAACAGTAACCATTTCCAAAGCTATAAAATACCTAGAAATGTTAACAACAACAACAAAAAAAATGTATCCTGAAAAGAAACAATAATTTCTTGTATAAAATTACATAATAGTGCTAGAAAATCGAAACCTGGGCTGCCTTTGGATATCTGTGCCTTAGAGCTAATTACCCAGTCTATGTATTAGAACATGCAATGCACTGACATTCACAAAAAGAAAAATTAGTTTAATAAAAATATTCTAAACATGTTACCAACTAACCGTGTACCTCTTTACATTAATCCATGAGCTTTAAGATATTTCATCTTTGTTTGTCTAGGGACCAAACTACTTTCGCATTCCCCATTCTGTTTATTTGCCATTTATAATCAAGTAGGTTAAGATTATGAGTAAAGGTAGCATCAATTACATAGCATTAAGTATTTTATTCCAAAGTCCATTTTCTACCCCCAAACTCACATGATGATATCAGAGACGCTTCAGGTTTGCTCTTTAACAATACCAGACGCTCACCTCACCCTGCAGGAAAAGCGGAGGTCAACGAAGCACAGGAAGCTTGTCTGGAGCATAGTGCAGACCTCTAGAAAGGCAGGCACATTACTGATAGCCACATTCCATCCACCTACCTCTGAGTCTCACATCTTTATTTTAGAATTCCAAACACTTTTTACTTTTTATAATTTTAACAATCTCATGCCACCAAAAACTAAAATACCTTGTCTTTGGGGACTATTCACAAGAAAGGTGACCACTCTGGTAATCCCCACTCATTTTGAATATAACATTGATTTTAGGATATATTATTATTATATTATTGTTCTAAACATATAATTTTTTCCATTGCAATATTTTTATGTACTTCAAGTTATTTTCTCAGAAAGTATTGTTCACCCAACTATATTTCGAGTAGTAGCTATGTTTTCCTCTAAAGATAACAGCACAAAAGGCATTTTATTCCAAATAGCTTTTGTAATGCCGCAGTCATGTTTACACAACATTTAAGAAGCATTAGAAATTGTGCTCACGGACAAAGACATTTTGAGAAGTAACATTAATAGTGTGGTTTTAGATTTAAAGAGCAATTATTACTTTTAAGACCTAGGAGAAATTGCTATGCTGTTAAAATAAGGGTGGGTCATTATTGCAGCTATATGTCTAAAAGACAAATAATCAATTGGCAAACCACAATCTGTAAATTATGGTATGAAATAATTTGGTTATTAAGAAATTGCTTGTTGACAGAGTTCCTCATCATGTACAAACAACCACCATTTGGATCTTTCAACCCAAAATGGCTAAATCCTTTTAAGAGCAACTACACGCATATGGAGATTTCTTTGCAAACCTAATTCTACTTAAATAGAACTTATCCAACTCATAAATACATTTATGCTGCAGGGTATTTCCATTTAATCCTTTCCATCTTTTAATCCATTCCTTAAGAATTGAAATGAGAAGCTTTTGCACTTTAATGAATGCACAAATACAGTATCAATATTTACTCAACAACACTGTGTAAATTTCTCAGTGCAGAAGAGAGTACCCAACTCATTTCCATTGATAATTACTCAGCATGAATTCAATTGGCTCCCACCAGTGCTTTTACACCCTCACTAAACACAATAGGCAGGCTGAAACCAGGCTATATACATTCTGTTTCTAATGTTCAGCCAAGGAATAGTGTGTTAAATTCTTTATTTGGGAGGAGGGGCAGCCATAAACAAGATAATCCAAATTAAAAAATTAGCATGAGAACAAAAGCCCAATTTAACAAAGATGTGAGAAGAAAAGCACAATTTTTTAACAGCTGTCCTCTTGATAGGTGTGGCAAAATGACTTTCTGAATACCACTAAGAAGAATCAAGAGTATTCTGTTTCTCCTTACTTAAAATGCTTGATGGGCACAGGCATATGTTATTGTGATTTGAATGATTAAACATGATTTAATTTTAATGAAATATCAATATAATTTCTTGTTTTCTTTAATGTCATAGCTTAGAATTATACAAAATTCAGTTGGCTTTCATTTCTCTTTTCTGTGTTTTCTTTTTTTTTCTGGCTAGATTTCTTTATAAAATAGTCAAAACTTTCATCTTCTGTTGTCTGAACAATCTCTCTGCTATTATCTATCTATCTATCTGTCTATCTATCTATCTATCTATCTATCTATCTATCTATCTATCTATCATTCTAAAGTCTTTTAATCTGTATGCAGAGATCATATCCTTAAACTCTTTCAACTCAAAAAAGAATATATAAAAATTGCAGGGTTTAGCCAGGTGTGATCATCATGTCTTTAATCCCAGTACTCTGGAGGCAGAGGCAGGTGGATCAAGGCCAACATGGTCTATATAGAGAGTTTCAGGCCAGCTGTGGCTACAGGGAGACACTGACTCAAAAAATAAAAATAAATTTTAAAAAAAAAGAAGAAAACTATTGTTGAATGGTTTGGTTTCACTTTAATGCAAAACACTGAAGAATGCTGTATAACAAATTTCTGATCTTTCTCATGTTCTCATAGATAAAAGGTTCTTTCTTATAATAAAGGAAATATATTTATGATAAAAGCAAATAAAGAAATCAGTAAATTCAACTGAGCCTAATATCTATTTGACAGTATTTTGAGTCTTAACATATACATATTAAAGCAAAAGGAGAACCTGCATTGTTTTATACATAGTAAGTCTAAAATAAAACTGGAAACTCTTTCCCTGAAGTAGCATTTGGAGGCTTGGAAATAACTGGTATGGCCAAGTAAATCTTCCTTGACCCTGGGTTAGAATATAAGAAGACTGTTGCCTTTTTTGACCTCTTCTGACAGAAATACAGATGATAGAGTATCAATAAGCCCCATAAATTAACTCTTCAGGAAAGCATAATTTCTCCTTTTCTTCTTCTTTTTCTCTAAAGCTTCCTTCTCCCAGCCATGTGGCTGCAAGTCAGCCACGTGTCTGACCTCTATGCAGGCTTTAAATCTGCATGGCTTTCATGGCTTTCTTTCCTTCTTCCCACTATTCACCTCCTCAGGGCAGCTGCCAAGATTACCAGCTTGCCTGCTCTGAGGATTTTTCTTTAAGGTTCTAATAAACTTGTAAAAGCTTCCATTTGGGTCCATTTTTAAATTCTTTTATGAATGATACTAAGAACCCTCTCGGGGACCCTCTTTCTCCTTGTTTCATATTGGTGACCACGAAGAGACCCTAAAATTCTAATAACATTTATTTGGTGGTCATACAGAAATTTTCAAGTGCACACTGAATTTGGTTCTTAAGCTAGCAGGTGAACCTTATCCATTTTGTATCTTGCCTTGGGGCATTGGGGTTTAGGCTGAAATAGTTAGATGGCTTTGGGAGAGCATTTAAAGAATTTAAGATGGCTTGTCCCATGGACAAAGAGAAAAAAGATTTTAAAAGCCATTTTTTTCCTAAACTTTTTCTCAGGCAGAGTGGCTTGAAATTTTGATCTTAGGCCCTGTTGGCCACCAAGAAAGCTGTGCTCAGGCCATGTGGTCCTGAGGCGGCTGCTTTTCTAACTAGATCTAAGCATTTTAAATTTCAGTGTACACGGAAAGTCACAGGCTGTGCCCAGGAAAGACGTATGCTTTCAGAGCAACAACCCAGTGATTTATGTGCTGGACATAGCGCCCTGTTCCTTCTGTTGCCTTCACGAATTTCTTTTCCAGTATAGCTTGTATCTAGGAATGAAGAGATCCAGAGAACTTTGCTTGGCATTACAGCTACTATGGTTGGTGAGAGACATGGATTCCTTTGCTTGGCTTTTCTATTTGGGGCATATATACATACACATACATATATATATATATGAAGGTACTTTCTCATTTTATATCAAGTCTACCCTAACTGGGGTGCTTTGTAAAAGTAAAAATGGTTGCTGTCCACATTTAATCTGTGAGGCATGTGAATCCCACAGGGCTTGTATCCTGGTGGAGGATGGGCTTGTTTTATTATGGGACTGTGCTCACTAACATGGCCATGTTGCCTGGTCGCCATCATGGCTGCTGACCTCACTAAGAGGGAGGCAAACATGTGACCTGGTCTCCACCTTGATTGATGACATCATCAATGTTGTGGCAGTCACATGGCTTGGTTACCCTATTGGGCAGTGACATTTTCAAAATGGCGGTGACCTGTGTGAGTTTGCCACCATCTTAATCCAACCACATGCGTAATTCAAAATGGCGATACCCAGAAACCTACTGGTAGCGGGGATATCTAGGAGTTCCCTGAACTGCAGACATTTAAGCACATGTCCTAATTCTCCAGCAATTTATTTTTGTTTTGGTTTCTTGATGGGATCATAGAGGAGCAATGCATTTTTTTATGTCAGACTAAGGGAGTAATACCAGATCTCCACAATGGGAGTTTAGGTTTTAACATTGCTTGGGCCCGTTTCTAAAGGGGATTACCTTGAGGTTTAACTTCCTGTATGCTATATTTACGTTTTTGTTTTTGTTTTTTTTTTTAAAGATGACTTTTAAGTTTTTACACTGAAATATTTATGGATTTTTTTAAAAGGAATTATTTTTAGGTTTTGACATTGTTGGCATGTCATTTTATCTAGTAGTTTTGAAGGAATTATTTGGATTTTAACATCTGTTATATGGTATATTTGCTGATTTCTAAAAGTGACTATTTTGAATTGTGTTTTGCATAGTATATTTATTCGTTTCTAAAGGAAACTTAAAAGTTTTTCTAGCCATATGCCTTCAAGACTAGCCAGGTACAAAGGGAGCTGACACTCTGTGATGGCTAGACCTGGGAAGCTCATGGGGATTTGCTGTTCTCCAGGGCCAAACTGTATAAAAGACAATCTGCTACCAGTACATAGTTACAACAATCGGAGGTAAAAAAGGATATCCTACTTGGGTGGGATGCTTAAGATTCAGCCTCCACTGGTCTTAATTCCTCCCCTTTCTGCATTGTGATTCTAAACCTGTTTTTCTCTGGAATAGAGTATTTCCCTCTCTGATGCTCAGTTGCTGTATGCTTGCTTTTGTTGCTGCCCCATCATCCTCTGGGTACTTTCTAGTTACAATGTCATGGACAGACTAAAGGAAAAGAGTATTTTGATATTTTCTCTTTGCAAGTTCTTTTAGATACCATTGTTTATGTAGGACCCTGAGACCTTTTCATTCACCCGCTACCCCTCAATCCCTCCAGACCCCCACTAATTGTTCTTTTAGCTTCTGTAAAATGTTTGGCTGCTGCTTTAGACATGCCTAGACATGTCCTGGCATGCCCTGTTAAAGTGCACCAGTATCCTATGCCCCTAGAGGTAAAACATGGAATTACTCCACATATCAGAAGATTAATGGAACTGGGGGTGCTGAGAATGACCCAGTCAGCCTGGGACACCCCACTCCTGCCTGTCAAAAAGCGCCAATCCAGGGACTATAGACCAGTACAAGATTTGAGGGAGGTGAACAAGAGAGTCATTGACATTCATCCCGCTGTCCCCAACCCTTATATGTTACTCAGTACCCTGCCACCAGATCGGCAATGGTATACAGTTCTGGACCTCAAGGATGCCTTCTTCAGCCTGCCACTAGCTCCCAGAAGTCAGCCCTACTTTGCCTTCGAATGGCATGATACGGAGGCAGTAATCAGTGGCCAGCTGACCTGGACGCGACAGCCTCAAGGGTTTAAACATTCTCCAACTGTATTCAGCGAGGCCCTGCATGAAGATCTGGGTGAGTACAGAGCCCAACACCCTGACATAAGCCTGTTACAATATGTAGATGACTTATCGATCGTGGCACCGGACCAGAAGTCCTGCCTGGGGGGACACAGGACTTACTCCACATACTTGGGGACTTGGGATACCAGGCCTTAGCAAAAAAAGCTCAGATATGTCTGCAAGAAGTGACTTACCTAGGGTATATCCTCAAGGAGGGGCAGCGGTGGTTGACTAAGGCCTGCAAAGAGACTGTGCTAAAGATACCTGCATCGACCTCCAGAAAACAGGTGAGGGAACTGCTGGGTACCGCGGGGTTCTACTGCCTCTGGATTTTCGGGTTTGCCGAAATTGCAAAACCCCTATATGAGGCTACCAAAGAAGAACAGGACTTCA